>NC_085865.1:2469793-2479793 GCF_034702125.1 Engraulis encrasicolus
GGCAGGCAGGCAGGCAGACAGACAGGCAGGCAGACAGACAGGCAGGCAGACAGGCAGGCAGGCAGGCAGACAGGCAGGCAGACAGACAGGCAGGCAGACAGACAGGCAGGCTGACAGGCAGGCAGACAGGCAGACAGGCAGGCGGGCAGGCAGGCAGGCAGGCAGGCAGGCAGACAGACAGGCAGGCAGACAGGCAGACAGGCAGGCGGGCAGGCAGACAGGCAGACAGACAGGCAGGCAGACAGACAGGCAGGCTGACAGGCAGGCTGACAGGCAGACAGACAGACAGGCAGGCAGGCAGACAGACAGACAGACAGGCAGACACAGGCAGGCAGGCAGGCAGATAAGCAGACAGACAGACAGACAGGCAGGCAGACAGTCAGACAGGCAGGCAGGCAGGCAGGCTGACAAGCAGACAGACAGGCAGGCAGGCAGGCGGGCAGGCAGGCAGGCAGACAGGCAGACAGGCAGGCAGGCAGACAGGCCGGCAGGCAGGCAGGCAGGCAGACAGGCAGGCAGGCAGGCAGGCAGGCTGACAAGCAGACAGACAGGCAGGCAGGCAGACAGGCAGGCAGGCAGACAGACAGACAGACAGACAGAAACTCAAAGCTACATACAGTGCCCTCCATAATTATTGGCACCCCTGGTTGAGATGTGTTTTTTAGCTTCCAATTATTTTATTTTTTTTCTAAATAATATGGGACCTTAATGGAAAAAAAGAGAAAAATCCAACCTTCAATACAAGTGCATTTATTCAGTGGGGAAAAAATCCCACATAAAGAAATAATTATTTGACATCAAATAATGTGTGTCACAATTATTAGCACCCCTGGTGTTAATATTTTGTACAACCCCCTTTTGCCAACAAAACAGCACCTAATCTTCTCCTATAATGTTTCACAAGATGGGAAAAGACAGAAAGAGGGATTTTCAGCCATTCCTCTTTGCAGAATCTCTCTAAATCATCCAGAGACCTGGGTCCTCTCCTCTGTACTCTCCTCTTCAGCTCACCCCACAGGTTCTCAATGGGGTTGAGGTCAGGGGACTGAGATGGCCATGGGAGGAGCTTGATTTTGTGCCTGGTGAACCATTTCTGTGTAGATTTGGCCATATGTTTAGGGTCATTGTCTTGCTGAAAGACCCAGTGACGACCCAGCTTCAGCTTTCGGGCAGAGGGCAACAGATTTTGATTTAAAATGTCCTGGTATTTCAAAGCATTCATGATGCCATGCACCCTAACAAGGTTCCCAGGGCCTTTGGTAGCGAAACAGCCCCACAGCATCACTGACCCACCCCCATACTTCACAGTGGGTATGAGGTGCTTTTCAGCATGCGCATCTTTCGTGGTACGCCAGACCCACTTAGAGTGTTTGTTGCCAAAAAGCTCAATCTTGGTCTCATCTGACCAAAGCACACGGTCCCAGTTGAAGCCCCAATACCGCTTGGCGAACTCCAGATGCTTGCGTTTATGATTGTGAGTGAGGAAAGGTTTTCTCCGTGCATGCCTCCCAAACAGCTTGTTGGCGTGTAGACAGCGCCTGATGGTTGATTTGGAGACTTTGTGACCCCAGGATGCTACCATTTGTTGTAATTCTGTAACAGTGAGCTTTGGAGATATTTAGATTTCTCTTACCATCCTCCTCACTGTGCGTGGTGGCAAAATAAACTTGGGTCCTCGTCCAGGCTTGTTTACCACTGTTCCAGTTGTTTTGAACTTCTTAATTATTCCTCTCACAGTGGATATGGGCAGCTGCAGTTGAGTGGCAATCTTCTTGTAGCCTCTGCCTGACCTGTGAAGGTCGACGCACATCTGCCTCACTTGTATGCTGTGTTCCTTTGTCTTTCCCATGTTTAAGAGTGGATAAGAGAAATGGCCTCGGTGTCACGTCATATTTATACCCCAGGGAAACAGGAAGTGATGAATTACTAATTAAATGTTCCTACATACTCTGGTAAACTTTGTAAACTACTGTAGAAATGACAGAAATGCTTCAATTATATTTATTTCCTGGGAATTGTTAAGGGTGCCAATAATTGTGGAACAGGTGATTTAATGAAAAATAATTATTTTTTAGTCAGGGATTTTTTTATTTTCTTACAATTCATTTGAGTTGAAGGCTACATTTTCCTACAATTTTCAGTGTGACAGTATTCTTCTGCAATAAACACTGAATTTATTTTAAGGCTTTTAACACATCTCAACCAGGGGTGCCAATAATTATGGAGGGCACTGTAGATGGGAAGGTAGATAGTCAGATAGAATGAATGTCCAATACAAAACAAAAAAGTCACCAGCAAGGACAGAGTACGGAGGAAAGGGCACAGTAAGTTCAGAGAAATTAGTTGCGCCCTCTACTCTACTGTACTATTAAACTGTGCTGCGGTTGTTGGCATCACTGCTGCCACCTGGTGTCTGTGAGGGGAAGTGCTCGCTGACCTCATTAAGGACGCCCGTCCCCGTTACCCCCTTACCGCCTCTTACACAAGTTTCATGAATGAGATAAAAAAGAGAAACACATTTCTTTCAAGTTTTTTTAGTCTCTTGAGCACAATGAAAGTCAGTGACTGTACATATTCATAGACATTGTTAGGACCCAGCTCATTACGGGAAGCAGCATGACAGGGAGACGACAACAAAGTACCATTAAATTAGCATTTATTAAGACATATACCAATAAGAACACAAACAGTACATGTGTCCAGGGGAAGTTTGGGTGTATGTGAATGATAAATAAATAAATAAATAAAACACCAATAGCTACTAAGACAGTCAGATCACATTACTTAGATTGCATACAAAAAAGCAACACAATGTCATATTATATGCAACATACACCACAACATTACATAAGGTCTCCCTACACCGTCTGACCCCTAAACCACGTCTTCAAAGCAGTGGCACTCTTCAACCTCCAGGGAGCACTGGAGGACCTCACAACATACTGTATGCTTCATAGACTTGCATATTAAAGTTGTGTTTCTATCTTCTCTTCTCTTCTCTTCTCTTCTCTTCTCTTCTCTTCTCTTCTCTTCTCTTCTCTTCTCTCCTCTCCTCTCCTCTCCTCTCCTCTCCTCTTCTCTTCTCTGCTCTCCTCTCATCTTCTCTCCTCTATTCCCCTCTCATCTCCTCTCCTCTCTTCTCCTCTCCTCTCCTCTCCTCTCCTCTCCTCTCCTCTTCTCTTCTCTTCTCTTCTCTCCTCTCCTCTCCTCTCCTCTCCTCTCCTCTCCTCTTCTCTTCTCTTCTCTTCTCTTCACAGAATCGTCAGCCAGTTATGAGTCAGATGCCTGGAGTGTCAAACATGAACCTACCTCTCAGACCCAACGTACCCAACACGGTTAGTAGACATATACCCAACGTACCCAACACGGTTAGTAGACATATACCCAACGTACCCAACACGGTTAGTAGATATACACCTCTTAGACCTGAATTAACCAATCAAGTTAGGAGACATATACAGTACCTTCCAGACCTGAATTAACCACATCATTGGACATATACCTCTCAGGCTCAAAGTACGCAATCACATTAGTGGACAGACCTAAATGAACCAAACTCATTAGTTTACACACACTACAGTACACCTTTCAGAGCTAATAAATAATCGTATTTGTGGATATACAATCCCTCCAGGATTTTGCAGGCCTATTGACATAAGGAACTATTCACATAAAAGCTTTTATGCCCCCTTAAAAGTATTTTATCCCCCCTTATTTCAAAAATATTCATATGTAAACCAGCGGTGTAGTCTACTTTTTTGAAGTGGGTATACTGTATATTTGAGCATTTCTTTAAGTGGGTATACTGTATATATTTGTGCTATTCAAAACAATGGATCAATCAATTTTAAGTGGGTATACTGAAATCCCTGAAATTTAGAAGTGGGTATACTCCGTATACCCGCGTTCTACGTAGACTACACCACTGATGTAAACAGCTTAAAATGTTTGCTTTTCACCAAACCAATACTGTTTTCTGAAGTATTAAATAGCTTATTCAAGACCTCAACTTGCAAATTCTGCTTATTGAAAAAAAATCACAAAAAAGGGAACAAAATCTTTGAGATTTTTTCAGTTTTGCCTGGGCCTACTTGTGGCCTGCTTACTTGTGGCTAGTCACAATATCTCCTGTACACCCCTCAGATCCACACGATCCAATCAGTTTAGAGGACCTACCTCTCACAACCAATCAGGTTAGAGGACCCGCCTCTCTAGTCTAAAATATCCAATCAGGTCAATGGACCCTCCTCTCAGACTCTAATGCCGTGTACAGACCAAGAGCGGACGGAGCGAATGAAGCGACGGAAGTCATTATTTCTTTATGGAGGGCACACGACCTACCAAAGCGAATTCGCCAGGAGCGAAGCTTCTTGCGTGACCAGAGCGAATTTTGAAGATTAAACTAAATCTAATCGCAGGCGAATTCGCTCTGATGCTGTTCGGCGAAAACCAATAGCAATGTTCATATCTCCGAATGTCCCAGGCTGTCAAGCCAGAGCCGTTATGTGATTAGCTGAATCAAACATGTCAATGCTGCGTCTGGAGCGAATACAGCGAATTCAAGGCGAAACTTCTTCTACTACCCACGCTACCAGGCAGCGTAGTTCGCTCCTGGTCTGGACACGGCATAATGTGGCTTCTCTCGGCCCGCTCATTCTGACCACAGAGGCTGTTTTCAAGACGCATGTGGACATTTACAACACCTAGGGTCGTGCTGAATACCCTGTTGTGTGTGGAGACCTTGCGCTGTTCTGCCAGACAAAAACATTGTTGCCAGTTGTATAATTGATCGACCATCCATACCAAACGGTACCAAAGCATACCTGGAAGTCTGTTTTTGCTACGTTGCGGCCAAAGAATTTGTTCAACCAGGAAACCACTGAATTTAAAGACTCTGCTATACCAAAGCATCATACTTTTTCCCCCAACTTTTTGCGACCCATTTCCACTGAAGGCAAAGAGTCTGCTGAGTGTAAGCGTAATGATTAGCACTTGATTAAACGTTACCAAGGGTCTTGATTAAGGGGAAAAGAGTACTCTGAATCTGAAGTGTGTACCTCTGAACGCTCAGTTAAGTCATTAAACCCCTGTGATGTGTTATGCCTGAGGTATGTTAAGTGGTTAGAAAGAAAACAAGAATGATTTAAAGGATTTCAGAGTGCGACCCTGAATATTGACATTTCACTGTCTCCATTGTGTGTGTCAGAGAGAGAGAGTGTGTCAGTGCAGGTTTGCTCCACCATAAAAGCATTCTTCACGTCAAAGCAATTAGGAGAAACATCTACAGTGCACATTGAAGACCAGATGGTTCAATCCGGCCCCAGAGGAAAAAAAACTAAGAATGTCAACAAAAAAAAGATGTAAATCTCTAGCCCATTACAAAGTTGCTGTAGGTGTCTGAGGTCTCAGAAATTTGATATTTTTTTTGCTCACATTTACAGTCAATCCACCTTGAGATGAGTGACTAGCAATGTGATCCCGACATTTGTGATTTTTGCCATCACATTACTGGCCCGACCCGCTTGAGATCAAATTGGCTGTCCGTGACCCCGGAACTGAAATGAGCACAAAAACAAATTTGAAAGACTTTGACAAATGAGGGTGTAACATAGTGAAATGTTATCCTACAACTTCCTTGGCGGAGGTCTGCTTTCTCTGAGTGCATTTCTAGCTTTACTTTACGGTACAGTTTCCATACGTAATTACTGTGTACTTTCTGGGTAACAACAGGGTAACAGAGAGAAGCTATATGGTACCTAACGGGTAAAAAAGGGGTAATTTCAAAGTAAATACTATTAATTGGGTAACAGTTGGGTAACAGAGAGAAGTTACATGATTAGATTCGTAAAATACGCAGTAGTTTCATAGTAATTGTTGAGGTATGTGTATTACATGATATTTACTTTGTTATTACCCCCTTTTTACCCTTTAGATACCATCTAACTTCTCCCTGTTACCCTGTTGTTACCCAGAAAGTACACAGTAATTACTTTACCGTAAAGTAAAACGTTACCTCTCATGCTTCTGTGTGTGTCTGTATCCGTCTCTGTGCCTGACTGGTCCTCCTAACTAATATCTCATTCTTTTCAAACTCGGTTGTCGGTAGTCCCGAGTTCATTCTCCCTACATCCGTTGTAAAATGCGTTCTGTTGCAACAGTTGGGGACAATACAAATGTCTGAAAACACTAACGTTAAACGAACTAAGAGTACACAGAACTGCTCCGAGTTTGTGGTTCGGAACCCCGATCTGAGTAGCCATTCTATTGCCCTTTCCCGAGGTGGAGGTCGGAGTTTCCGACTACCGAGTTTCAAAAGAATGAGCCATTACTGGTCAAAACTATCATGTGTTCAAATGAAATACTATTTCTTATGCTTCTGTTTGTGTGTCTGTCTCCGTGTCTGTCTGTGTGTCTGTACCTCCTCCTCCTTCTCCTCCTCCTCCTCCTCCTCCTCCTCCCTCAACTCCTCCACCTCCTCCTCCACCACCTAATCCTCCTCCACCTCCTCCACCTCCTCCTCCTCCACCTCCACCTCCACCTCCTCCACCTCCTCCACCACCTACACCTACCCCTCCTCCGACATCTCCTCCTCCTCCTCCTCATCCTCTTCCTCCACCTCCTCCTCCTCCTCCTCCTCCTCCACCACCACCTCCTCCACCTCCACCTCCTCCACCTCCTCCTCCACCACCTTCCACCACCCTCTTGCCACCAACCTCCTCCTCCTCCTCCTCCACCCTCTTCCCACCTCCTCCTCCTCCTCCTCCTTCTCCTACTCCTCCACCTCCTCCTCCTCCTTCTCCTCTTCCTCTTCCTCATCCTCCTCTTCCTCTTCCTCTTCCTCTTCCTCTTCCTCCTCCTCCTCCTTCTCCTCCTCCTCCCCCATCTCCTCTTCCTCCTCCTCCTCAACCTCCTCCTCTTCCTCCTCTTCCTCTTCCTCATCCTTCTCCTCCCCCTCCTCCTCCTCCTCCTCCTCCACCTCCTCCTCCACCTCCTCCAGCAGGGGACCATCAATGCCCAGATGGCGGCCCAGAGGCAGCGTGAGATCCTGAATAACCACCTGCGCCAGAGACAGCAGGTCCAGCAGCAGCAGCAGCAGCAGGCCGCCGTACAACAACAACAACAACAACAACAACAACAACAGCAGCAGCAGCAGCGGACCCTGGCCATGAGGGCCCAGGCACAGGGGCTCACGCTGCCCCCCAACATGGCGGCCGCAGGGGCCCTCGGCCCCCCCCGGATGCCCCAGCAGGCGGGGCCCCAGCAGGGCCAGCAGTTCTCCTACCCCCCCAGCTACGGTACGGCTCCCCCCAGCGGGCTAGGCAGCGCAGGCCTGGGGGGCACAGGAGGCCTGGGGGGCGCGGGAGGCCTGGGGGGCGCGGGAGGCCTGGGGGGCGCAGGAGGCCTGGGGGGCGCAGGAGGCCTGGCCTCCCCCCCACCTCCTCCTCCTCCACCTCCTCCCTGCTCCACCAGTCCTTTCTCGCCGGCCTCCCCCAGCCTGCCCCTGCCCCTGCAACTGCTCCATAATGCTCCTCCTTCGATGGCTCCCCTCTCCTCCTCCTCCTCCTCCTCCCTGCATGGCACCTCCTCCTCCCTGCATGGCACCTCCTCCTCCTCCTCCTCTGCCTCCTCCTCCTCCGCGATGGCTCTGGCTAGCCAGGGGATGGTGGTCGGCATGGCGACTGGACACTATGGGGCCGTTATGAGCCCCCACATGCAGCACACTGCCTTTACCTTCCCCAGCTCAGGTATTATACTATCCCTCTATCCCTCTCTCTCTATCCCTCTATCCCTCTCTCACTGCCTTTACCTTCCCCAGCTCACGTATTATACTATCCCTCCGCCCCCACCCTCTCTCTATCCCTCTCTCTCCCTCTTTACCTTCCCCACCTCAGGTACTATACTATCCCTCTATCCCTTTCTCTCTCTTACTGCCCTCCGCCCCCAAACTCTCTCTATCCCTCTCTCTCTCTCTTTACATTCCCCACCTCAGGTACTGCCCTCCGCCCTGCCCTCTATCCCTCTCTCTCTCTATCCCCCTCTCGCTCTCTATCCCTCTCTCTCTCTCTCTTACTTCCCTCTGCCCCCAACCGCTCTATCCCTCTCTCTCTCTCTCTCTATCCCTCTCTCTCTTACTGCTCTCAGCCCATGCCCTCTCTATCCCTCTCTCTCACTTTCAGTTCCCCACCTCAGGTACTGCCCCCCCTGTACCTCTCTCCCCTTCTCTCTCTCTCTCTCTCTCTCTCTCTCTCTCTCTCTCTCTCTCTCTCTCTCTCTCTCTCTCTCTCTCTCTCTCTCTCTATCCCTCTCTCTCACTATCCCTGTCTCTCTCTGTCCCTATATACCTCTCTCTCTCTATCCCTCTCTCTCTCCCCTTACGTATCTCTCTTTCTCTCCTTATTTTTCTCTCTCTCTCCCTTTATATCTCTCTCTCTCTCTCTCTCTCTCTCTCTCCCCTGTGCTCCTCATCCCCTGTTCCCCTGTCTGTGTGCTGCTGTCCGTCGTCCATCCTCAGTCCGCCACCATCTCCCCTGTTCAGCCTCGTCCAGAGAACACATAGGGTCTTTCTCAAAGCCTAGGCCAGTGTCCTTCCAAGTGTATCAGCCCAATTAGTCACGCCCAGTGATTGGATACTTTTTGGTGAACTCTACAGAATATCCAATCACTGGGTGTGACTAATAAAGGGTATCCAATCACTGGGCGTGAGTAATTAGGCTGATACACTTGGAAGGACACTGGCCTAGGCTTTGAGAAAGACCCAATAGTAGCTCACCGCTGAACTCCGCATACGGGGCAATACTGTTTGTTTTGGGGTGGGGGCCTCAGACATCAGGTGGTACAACCACAGCTAATGCCCATAAATATTAATTCGTAATTTGGTAATGATAAAATGATAAGATAATGTGCTTCCACTAAAAATAGTAATCCACTAAAGCATAATATATATTCCACTAAAACAAATAAGCAAAAAATGAATCCATACTTTAGTGGCAGTAGCTGTGGTTGTAGCACCCTGACCTGACGTGTGCTGCTAATACTAAAACATCATTGACCCCTGTACCTCGCCTGGCTATCTTGACCCCTGTCCCCAAGTCACGTGCGGAAAAGTTCAGAGCCCGGTATGAACACGGGCGGTTCGCAGACAAGCACTTTAGTGCCGAACGTAACAGGGCACCGGCACCGGCTCCATTCTGGTCAGCCTGAAAACCCTGAGAGTTTGGCCTGGCATTGGCATTGTCAACCCATTTGTCCCAGACAGATGCAGACAGCATGTGTAGCTCGCTCACGCTCATCTTCTGCCCAACAAAGCAAAAAGGCAGTAACAGCAGTGTTAGTGAAAAGGAAATATCTGGCAGGACATTCACTTTCTCAGTCCGGTCTCTCTGGCCCTGTGTCTCTGCAAATCACATCTTACTGATCACATCATCCTGCTGAAATGGGAGAATTACATTGAGCAGTGGCACATATGGGGAGGATGTAATGGGCGTAGTGTAGTTGCAATGTGCAGTGGCAGATTGTTCAGTACCAATTTGATCCACTAGGGGGCATTACAGGTTCACAAATAGGCAGGCTGACAGTGCCAGGGCTATGGTAGTGGCATATAAGGCCTTGTTTAGCCAGATCATGTAGTTTCACCAATAAAACGTATATTTATAATGTTTTATGAAATCTTAGAGTTCACTTCTAGTTTATGTAACGGTATATTATTCAGTTAATCAAACGTCTCCAAACACACTGACTATATACATTTTCACGTTGATTGACACGAAGGGCTGGCCAATCAGGGACTTCGGGACTGTGTGTGTGTGTGTGTGTGTGTGTGTGTGTGTGTGTGTGTGTGTGTGTGTGTGTGTGTGTGTGTGTGTGTGTGTGTGTGTGTGTGTGTGTGTGTGTGTGTGTGTGTGTGTGTGTGTGTGTGTGTGTGTGTGTGTTTTCCTCCTTATCCCCTCCACCTGGCTGTTAGCATGGCACTAACCTGCATGTATAGCTGTCCAATGCTTGC
>NC_085865.1:2494793-2504793 GCF_034702125.1 Engraulis encrasicolus
ATTTTATGCAAAGTTAGATTTACCGAGAGAAATTTAAAAACACAGTTATGCAAGTTGTTGACTAACTATGGCTTTGCTGATGCTATTTGATGTTTGAATAATACTATTGTAAATAAAGAATTCTCTTATTGCAACGTTCATCTCATTATGAGTGTTGTTCTTTCTCTGGGTTTCTGAGGACATTATGGCTACCACCATCAGAACGCGCCAGTGTCCGCAATTCTGCACATTTGAGAGAAGAAATCACTGTTTTCTTATTTTATTTCTTTTTTTTCTTGGGGTGGGTGGGGGTTAGGTCGTCACATTACCATGTGTAAAGCTCTTGATTAGCTTGAAGTGTCCACGTCCACTCCTTTGTAAGGCTTCCGAAATGACTTAATGTGTTCCACATGCGTAAATGTTAGTTAATTCAATTAGAACGATACATTCCAAAACATTTAATTGTTTTTTTTATTTTAATATTAGGCCTATTTGTTTTTGGCTATCTAAACCATGTAAGACTGCAACATACACAAAAGAATGAGGGAACAACTAGTCTACTATTTTTCAGCTTTGTAATAAAGGTTCGGTTTGGATACATTTCAGAATGCAACAACAGGCTCCCCAATTGCACTTTTACGCGAAAAGTCTTTGATATACAAGATATATTTAATCGAAATACTTCATAGGTCTATAACAGAGTGATATTAGTCTGATGTTACATTGTTTGTGTTTACTCTGCCTGTGCGTAAAAACGCTTACTTTTAACCTCTCCCCTATTTACACTTGCGCTCATTTCCATCAGAGCTGCTACTGTAGTTGCTGTCATGGGCTGCTGATGAATATTCACCTCGATGGCTCACAGTGTGAAAGTTTGGAGATCGCTGGTGTGAAATCTCACAGAGGCCAGAGCCGTAAGTGCCGCCGTTGTTAGTCCCCAGTAGTTAAGACAGCCGCCCGCTGGACTTAACTCAACACCAACGCATATGAATGCATATGCAGGGAGAGAGAGGGAGAGGGAGAGGGCAGAAGGTCGGTAATCAGGACGTGTTAAAGTGAAATCCCCAGGGGAGACACGGGTGCTTCCAATGAGCTGATGAGTTGACCAATAGCTGTTGAGGAGAGCAGAAGCATCTTCTTCCAGGCCCCATCCTCTCTCCAGTCCCGCCACTCTCAGACCAGAGCGTCTTGGAGCCAGAAGCACAAACCAGCCACACAGCTCAAGACTCCCGGCGCTCCTGCAAGTGTCCTGCCTAAATACTAACATCTTTCAGGATTCCCTGCTTGGACAAAATACTGTTTTCTTACTGATCAAGATGAGGTTCCTTTCTGCTGCGTTTTAGTGCGCCCATCACCCTGGTAAGTCCAAACTCCGCTCTCAGGTGGTCTGCATCGGTAATTAGAGGATACGAGATTAACTACACGCGTCGGTTTTTTAGAGCAAATCAATGTGTTAAGGCGGCACATTTCAACAGCCTGTATCGCCATCCATCCTCCTTTGCAGGACCCAGACTGATCATATCTGCGCCTTATTGAACCGGGGCCGCCCATAAGCGCTTTCCAAGGAGCTGCGCTGTGGTTCATTAATGTTGACCCCTGCCTCTGACCCGCTGTTCTTTAATTTGGATGTCATGACCCTGATTTGTCTCCGCTGTTGGCTACCGCCTTATGTATCTGTGTCCAGGGTCTAGTGCAGGACTCTCTTATTTGTCAGTGGTCGGGGTGCTTCAGCTGCCATTGAGATTTTGTTTAATGGTCGAGGACTGCAATCTGTAGGTAAATGATCATTGATAGGCACCGACACAACGGCTGCGTTTTCTAGCTAGTAAAACCGCAGTGTCCATTCGACACTGAGAGAGTCGTATTAACATCTTCTACAGTGTACAGTTGAATTAACAATATTTTTTAATGGGTACTGATGTAGTTTTGTGGAGATAAAATATGTGTTGTAGCCTAATTGTAGGCCTACAGGTGCTGTAGGCCTGTAATGTGTGAGTAGGCTCTATGGTCACACGAAATGGAATATGGATAAAGTGTTGCTGTGGCATGCTGTGCTGGCATTTTAATTTACTCGTTAGGATCCTGTGAATAAAATAAAGTAAAAGGAACCAAGCGGGGTTCCTGAGGTTGAGGACCATGATAACATCTAAACAAAACCTCCTTTTCTCACAACAGAAAACAAAAACGTCGGAGAAACTCCATTCACATTCAAGCCATCTCTGATCTGTCACCTGCTGGGATGGCTGTGTCCCTGTCCAGCAACCCCGCTGGGAAGGACAGGACTTACCATTTCGACCCGCTCAAAGGGAGCCCTGCCCGGGTGTCTGGTTTCTACCCGTCGCTCCCCGCGGCGCAGTACATGGATGTCCTCAAGAGCGCACACGGCAGCCTCTTCCATCCACTCAAGTCTCTCGGTCGCCTGGTCACGGAGACGCAGCAGACCGTCATGCCGTTCAGCTTCACCGGGAGCCCGAGCCTGTTCGCTCAAAACGGACACCATCAAACGACCACCATTCTTCACGAGCAGGTTCTGAACATGACCGGTCTTCCGTACTTCCACCGCGTGCCGCCTGTTTTCCACAAACAACACCAGGAACTAGTGCACGTGCCCTCGGAGCAGCAGTCCGTCGGGTCGGTGTCAGAGTTCGGCAGCCCGTGCAGTGTCAAGTCCTCTCTGGAGTCCTCCTCCACGTGCTCTCCCGGTAACGGCAGCATGCTGTACCTACACCACCCGGAGCCTGCAAGCGAAGAGCCGCGCGCTTTCTGCTTCACCGAAGAGGATCTCTTCAACGTGCTCTACGGATACTCCAAGAACCAGGACAACAAGAGTGTCGGACACGCCATCTCCGGGGTCGCTTTCCCGGGAAATACAGGTGGGATTCATACCTAAGAGTGTAATTTATTTAGAGAGGGTTTGCAAGTTCGCCGCAGTTAATCAGATTAATTTGGAGACTTCAGCTGCTCTGACAGTAGTGGGCCTATTAGTGCGATGCAATTCAGACTTTTTTGTGCCATGAGTAGGTCAAGTCAGAAGTTAATTCATGGCCATTCTTGTCTTTTTAGTTCACGAAACCCAACATCTCCCTTTGGATGTGGACGCGCTTGAACTTCCAGAAGGTAAGTACACCTACCACACTTTTTTCCATTATTATTTTTCAACATGGTTTGGTATTTTAAATTATTTTAGCCTACATGACTTGCGAATACCGTACACGTCTCTATAACTGGTCTATAATTGGTCTTGTATTTCAGAGTTGTCACTTGTCCAGACTACGTGCGGAGGGGTGTCCCATTATGGAGTGTTTGCGGAGAAGGCTGCCATCCCCAAAGGAGCCAGGTTCGGGCCCTTCACAGGCAAACTAGTCAACACCAGCGAGATCAAAACTTACGACGACAACACTCTCATGTGGGAGGTGAGGAGATCTTTCAAAGTCTCTGTTAAAACAAAGGGACGTGTAGATATTTTTTCAAATATCTTCCGTCACCCATTTGTATGGTGAGGCATAAATGCTCAAGTGTCTTAAAATTCAACCGTTATTGCATTTAATTAACCACAATTTGGGCCACCATCTTGTAGATGTTTTAATTAAGTGGCGAATGTTCACCGCTCATCTGTTTAGAAGGTGCAGGATTTAGGAGAAATATCTGTACAAGATAGGAAACAATCCGTATCTTCAAGTCTTTTTTGTGTGCAAAGCTTTGCAGAAAATAGACTTGAAGTGTGCGGATTGACTCCTCTCTTGTACAGTGGATTTTTAATACATAGTTAAAATAAATACACAATTTAACATATAATATTGTTTTCTGTATGTTGTTTTATTTGTATAAATTAGATCTTCGAGAACGGGCGCTTGAGCCACTTCGTGGATGGTCGGGGTGCCGCCGGTAACTGGATGTCTCTGGTCAAGTGCGCGCGCTTCCCCGAGGAGCAGAACCTGGTTGCCGTGCAGAGCCACGCGCAGATCTTCTACGAGGCGTGCAAGGACATCAAGCCTCAGCAGGAGCTGCTTGTGTGGTACGGAGACTGTTACGTCCAGTTCCTGGGGATCCCACTCACACTCAAGGAGTTTATAGACGACAGCTTTGAACCGCTTCCCGCTGAGGGTAAGAATCGCATTTCTATTCACCCAGTCTCCATTCAGCACAAGATATAGGCTATGTCTTCTATGTCATTCTACATAGTGTATAAACCAAGTGATATTGTATACTTTCGCAATACTGTCGCAAATGAATTCGATACATTTTAAATAAACACTAATAATTAGTGTTTGTGTTTGAAAATAGTTTGTGATTTCAAGTGAAATTAGGCTAGAAAATAACCACTGTGGTTTCAATTTATCATATTTTTTTTTGTTCTTTGGGCTTGAATTTCAGACTCTGGTGAGGGTTTCAAGTGTGACCGGTGTGGAAAGGTTTTTGCCTACAAATATTACCGAGACAAGCACCTGAAATACACGCGGTGCGTGGACCAGGGAGACCGGAAGTTCCCGTGCCACCTCTGCAACAGGTCCTTCGAGAAGAGAGACCGCCTCAGGATACATATCCTGCACGTGCACGAGAAGCACCGGCCTCACAAGGTGAGCAGCGCATCCGGGGTCTCCCCGCACTAGCAGGGCTAACTTCTTAACTTTTTTTTCACCAGCCAAAACAGAGAATAGGCCTATTATTTAATCATACTAGCCAAACACACACTAACTAATGGGTCAAAATAACTAGTAAATTGGAATTTTCTGCCAACCAAACTGAAATTTCACCACATTTCATGCACCGGTTGGCTGGTGTTAATTTAGTGCTCTGGTGGTGCGTAACGGCGTTTTGCTGCGGTGCTGAAAGAACAGCTCCCAGCCAGTGTGTTTAGAAATTGTGTCAATGAAAAATGTCCAAGGCACTCTTCTTCTTGGTTAAAAAGCTTTTAATAAACAGCTAGTTCATAGTGAAACAGTGGCACTATGAACTAGATGTTTATTAAAAGCTTTTTAACCAATAAGAAGAGTGCCTTGGATATTTTTCATTGACATGGATGGATCCTTGGTAAAGGATAACCAAAGAGCACCTTCGCCAAAACTTGACTGAACGCCGAAGCCCTCTGACCCTTTTTCTTTGCCATATTTTGTGTTCATCGTGTTCCTTGTTCATATAAATCTGCACTGCTATGGGCTACACTTATTTATTTATTTTAATCGTTATGAATTTCACTAATTTATGAATTGCCTTTTTTTCCTCCCTGCAGTGTTCAGTGTGTGGAAAAAGTTTCTCGCAATCGTCCAGCCTGAACAAACACATGCGCGTGCACTCGGGGGAGAGGCCGTACAAGTGCGTTTACTGCAATAAGGTAAAGTGGACCTTCGCGGCGTCTCGTGCCATCCCCTTCATTAAAACCCGTGCTTTTAGGATTTGACTCATTTCATGGTGCATTCTGCACGAGGGCTCATTACGCCCCTCGAGCCGGTGCACGCTTCCACGAGACACTTACATGTTAATTAGGGCCAGATGCACCCTCGCGCTTTTGTTAACGGGGAGTGTGCCCCGCAACTCGTGAGGCAAATGGAACAAAAGTGTTTTTGTTGTTGCCTTTATACTGCCCTGCCCTTATTAGCTCATTTAGACTATTACAATCACACTAAGTAGGTCTTGTTAGTGCCAAGCGATCTAAACTGTTCGCTGTGACTTTAAGCTTTCATGGCTAACTGAAGGAATTTTAAGAATTGTGTTAATTTGTGTTAATTTTTCTTCTTCTTCTTCTTCTTCTTCTTCTTCTTCTTCTTCTTCTTCTTCTTCTTCTTCTTCTTCTTCTTCTTCCTCTTATTATTATTATTATTATTATTATTATCATCATCCTTATTATTATTATATTATTGTGCCTATAGTAGCATTTAGTATTATTAAATATTCATAATTTGAAATAAAAGCAATGTTGCTTATATTTTCTTTTCTTTCTCCAGGCTTTCACAGCGTCAAGCATCCTGCGTACACACATCCGGCAGCACTCCGGCGAGCGGCCCTTCAAGTGCAAACACTGCGGCAAAGCGTTCGCCTCGCACGCGGCCCACGACAGTCATGTGCGCCGCACGCACGCCAAGGACACCAAGGCCTTCTCCTGCGATATCTGCGGAAGCACCTTTCAAGACGCACAGGAACTCAAATATCACACGAAGTGCCACAAAAGTAAGCCATTCATTGGTGCTTTCAGTTGAACTACAGTAAATAAAAGCCCATGGATATATCCATAGGCTAGGCTATTTAAATGTAGGCTTATATTCAGCCGCACTGAGGCGAGGTGCAGGATAAAAGCGTGTCTATCAAGGGAGGAGGAGAGTTGCTGTGTGTAGACTTCTACTTTTCCTCCCTATATCCAAAATTGGTCTTCACGAATGTTAATTGAATGTTTATTAAGTTGAATTATACACGGGCTTGAATTTAAAATACTACATTCTGTAAATAATGACTTATTATTAATTGCATTATTATTATTATTATTATTATTATTATTATTATTATTATTATTATTAATTCACCGACTTATTATTTATGTATTATCATTATTATTACAGAAACGACAGTACCCTCCGCAGTTCCCATGAGCCGGTGTCTGGATGACAGCTCCCTCTTCCCCGCGACCAAAGACATCAGTCTGGCCCAGAAACACATCGGAGAAATCTCATACACTGGACTCGTTACACTCAACAAAGAATACCGGCCCTGGAATTGAACTAAGCCTGGTCTGGAACACCTTAGAGCTAATGTAGGGCCTACCATAGACACAGTCGCTGCTATCCATGCGTAAGTTTTATTTCGTTATATTATTTAAAGATAGAGTATTTAATTTTGGCAAGACGTTTTATGTTGTTTAAGAAAACTTATTTATTACGTATTTGTAACTGTTTCTACTCACCAAAAAGCTGAAAGCTGGTTATTTTGTATGCGTCCTTGTAATTGCTTTTATGTTCAATATTATTTAAACTTTTTCGATTATTTCATGCGTATTTAAATATCATACATTATACCATTGGGTTTCATTGGCACAGGTCTTACCAAAGGTGCATACATCATTGTAAAAATGATTAATCCATCCTTGGAAAAAGTGTAATAGGCTACTGGCGGCAGTTCGTGCGACTTTCTGTAATTAATGCGTCATATCTGGTTAGATTTGCATTGCGCAGTGGCTACCTCTCTGGGGATGTTATCATCTGTGAAAATTCGTGTTATATACTTGTTCATTTGTAATGAACAAGTGTGTCTGTGAGACTGCTAAAGCAGTGTAAAATATTTGTCTGTGTAAATGTGTCTGTATTGTTACATGCTTCCCCCCTTCTAATAAATATAAAAGAATGCGTTAAAACAAATCTTGATTTCTGACTAATGTCCTGGTGCTTCAACAATGCTGCACATGTATTCAAAAAGGAATGACGACAACCGACTAAACACACAGTGGAAATATCCAGAATACACAGAGAAGAGATTTAGAAACTTAAATTATTTTACAAAATGCATTTATTTATCCTTTAGTTATAGGGTGCATTTAGACTGTACTCCTTTGTGATGTTTTTAAACCTTGTTTCGTTTTGGAGAGGACATTTGAAGATACATTTTCAAGGAACAGGCCCAAGCAAATAATACTCAAAGGTAGAATAGGCAATTGCTTTTATCTCAAGTATAAGAAAGATGTTTTAAAAACCCTTTCAACAAATGATACCTTTGTAAAACCAAAGCCTTTTAATGTTAAAACTTTGTTTAGGCTCTTCTCGGCTCCATTTGGATCATTTTGCAAAAAAAACCCAACAAACTCACAACCTATTGTGTCTAAAAAAAAAAGAACTAAAAATGCTCCTCTGGACCCAAGACTGAATAACATTTGTAGAGAGCACACTTTATTATTATTAGTTGTAGTAATAGAGTAACTTTATTGATCGCTGGGCGGAAATTCTATTATTATTCCCTGGGGCGAAATATTATTATCATTATTATTATTATACTGTTTCTCCTTGTTGCTTCAGGAGCCAGCAGCCACATCACACATCAGGAGTCTTAACAGAGTCCACAGTGCAAATGCTTCATTTTGGCACATTTATTTTTGCATCTTAATTAGACAGTTTACATGTGTGTGTGTGTGTGTGTGTGTGTGTGTGTGTGTGTGTGTATGTGTGTGTGTGTGTGTGCACGTGCTTCTATATGTGTGTGCATGAGAGACAGAAAGAGGGACCGAGCGAGAGAGAATGTGTGTGTAATAGTGCTGTTCCCATTAGCATTTATTCACAAACCCATATCTTGAACACACGCACACACACACACACACACACACACACACACACACACACACACACACACACACACACACACACACACACACACACACACACGCACACACACACACACGCGCACACACACACACACACACACACACACACACACACATCTGTGGTGATGGGTGTAGGCCTATGGCTGTAGTACAGTGGAATAGTGAAAATGAGTGTGTGTGTGTGTGTGTGTGTGTGTGTGTGTGTGTGTGTGTGTGTGTGTGTGTGTGTGTGTGTGTGTGTGTGTGTGTGTGAATGACAATAGACTGCTGCGATGAGGTGTCCAGAATGGGGAGGGCGGGACAGAGGCTGGCCAGAGGCGGCCACCGTGACATCTGCTGACCTGCGATTGTCCCCCGTGCCAACACATGGCACACACACACTGTCTAACAGTACACAGCAGCAGGACACAATGTGTCTGAAAGTGTGTGTGTGTGTGTGTTTGTGTGTGTGTGTGTGTGTGTGTGTGTGTGTGTGTGTGTGCAGCATTGTTGTCAGCATGCTCTGCTATGTCACCCTTTAACCTCAATCCCGTTAGTACACACACACACACACACACACACACACACACACACACACACACACACACACACACACACAAACACACACACACTTGCACACACACACACATTTGGTGGATGTAGAATTGACAACAGATTTCCAGAATACACAAGTGTTTTGCTTGTCAAAGTTTTGTTGGTGCACATACATACAGAATAGGACGTCTGAGGTTGCCATTCTCTTCATGAAGGGCCGGTGAATGTAGATCTGAGGTGAGACACACAGTACACTGTATAGAGCAGAGTAGAAGACTCAAAGGTCTGGCAAGTCATTATAGCCGTGTATTTTCTTTTAAAAATATATTTTAAAGGCTTTTTCTTGCTTAAAGGGCAACTCCTGGCAATTTCAATGTGCTGTTGTATTGCTCACGCTACCCTTGACTTGTCCGTAGCCGGTGACGCCGCAGTTTTTGGCTCAGCCCTTTCCGAGATATGAGCTATTCTAATGGGGGCAACTTTTGTTTAAATTTCAAAAAAACATTTTTATTTATTCCCAAAAACATAAAAAAGGTTATGCAACATCAGCAGACAACTAGCAAACAGCGATAACTTTCGGGAAAATATTTGGAGTAGGCCTATGTTCATTTTTAAAAAAAATGTAAACAAAAGTTGCCGCCATTAGAATAGCTCATATCTTGAAAAGGGCTGGGCCAAAAAATGCGGTGTCACCGGGTACTGACAAGTCAAGGGTAACGTGAGCAATACAACAGCTCATTGAAATTGGCAGGAGTTGCCCTGTAACTCTCATTTGGTCTTCAGGTCACCACAAATGCATATTTTTTTTTCATTTTTAAAGGTCAAGTGCACTATTTTGAACATTAAGCCCCTTTTCTGTTCTTCAAATCACCCTAAACATTTGTTTTCAACAGTATGCATGCATCTCATCAAGTAGTTAGGGGTGTTTACTTGCTTTCCCCAATAAGTTTGAAAGCAAAATAAGTGTCTTGTCATGTTATGGTTTGGCATTTTGTGAATGAAAGAAAAATAATGCACAAAATGCTACATAAAACACAACAGACACCATCTTTAGTCCAAGCCGGTTAAGGCCAAATCCGAATCAGCCGAATAACAGCGACAGCAGCAAACATCAAATAAATGGTGAGGGGGTCTCTATAGCATTGCAGACAACTCAATGTTCAGAATAGTGCACCTGTCCTTTAAGTGGCC
>NC_085865.1:2514793-2517293 GCF_034702125.1 Engraulis encrasicolus
AATCCTCTGCGTCAGCTCGTCCTTTTTTTTGTGATTAACATTTTTTATTGAGCAGACAGAAGTAAATGTGTCAGGTATAAAACATAAAAACTATTTACAACAGGGAAAGTGAGCTCATACAGTAACACACACAATTTACAAGGAAAAGGATGCAGTAATACAAATTAAGATACAGACAATGACAACATTTCAGACAGTTCTTCCACTACAATGTCCCATGAGGAGATGGTGTGGGGTTTGGCTTTATTCATTCTTGCTGTAGAACGTTCCAGTAGTGCAATAGCCTGAAAAGTCTGAGAGCCAGGCAGAGTTCATGGGACGTCAGCTCGTCCTTACCGGTGAATCAGGAAATAATCATGGCGGCCACCAGATCAACTTTCTTGGAATGGTCTTTATTTTGACACTGTATAATTGTTGCATCAAAATATCAACATTGTAGTAGGCTATTCCAATAGGATCAAACTAGTATGTATAGCCTAGAACCGATAGATTTGTTTGTCAACTAACTCCAACAATACTCTGGGTAACAACAGTACTCCGGGTAACACGGTTTGTAATGGAAACCCAAACCAGGCTGGTTTAACAGCATCACTCATCTCGACACGGCACGACACAGCCAGATTGTATGTGGACAAGAGCCTTATACAAGTATGCAACATTGACATAAGAAGCATTCAGTGTTGCCAATTTAGCGACTTAGTCACAAGATTTAGCAACTTTTTGACGTCCTTGACAACTATAAAACCTCATCTAGCGATTTTGGCGACTTTTTGGTGCATCTGGCGACTTTTTAAAATAAGCTTTTTCAATGACAAAATCATTCTTTTTCAATACAATTGTAACTCTGCGCTACTATCTGAAGCATTTCCCACGGTTAAGCAGGGCTGCAGATTAGCTCTGATCTCCAAACAGTAGCTAGCACTGCCCATTTGTACTGTGGATGAAGGCATGTGGGCACTTTTTTGTGTGTGACGCTGTGATGTTATACCTAACGTCATGACGTCATCTAGCGACTTCTAGCGACTTTTCAGCGAGCCCATAGCGTAGTGTAGTGTAGTAGTGTATCCAAAGGGGTTAAAGTGGTATGCAGCGGGGGGTGGCCAATGACAATGCAAACGCGGGGGACTCTATTGGCGAAGGACACTATTGTATTATATTACACTACTACAGGACACACTATTGTCATTCGGGAAGAAGGTGGAAAGTGTGAGTAGAGAGTGCTCTGCATGCATCACGCAAAACAATGACTGCTCGAGTAGTGTTTATGTGTGTGTCTGTGTGTGTGTGTGTGTGTGTGTGTGTGTGTGTGTGTGTGTGTGTGTGTGTGTTATGCATGAGGTTTGTGTCAGCTTCACAGTTAGAGTAATGCCATCAGTGGGAGGAGAAGATGAAGAAGAGGAAGACATGGGGAGAAGTAGGAGAGAGAGAGAGAGAGAGAGAGAGAGAGAGAGAGAGAGAGAGAGAGAGAGAGAGAGAGAGAGCAAGAGAGAGAGAAATAGAAAGAAATAAAGAGAGTCAGAGAGGGACAGAGGCAGGGATGTAGACATAAAGAGAGACAGAGACCGAGGGGGTGAGTGCGAGAGAGAGAGGGGATAGAGAGACAGAGAGATAGGGAGCGTGAGGCCAGTGAATCAGGAAGGCCTACAGTACCGTACAGGCTAGCGAGTTGGAGATAGAGGAAGGCCAGGGTAGCAGGGTAGGGAGTTGGAGATGGAGGAGGGCCAGGGTAGCAGGATAGGGAGTTGGAGATGGAGGAAGGCCAGGGTAGCAGGGTAGGGAGTTGGAGATGGAGGAAGGCCTCTACAGGGTAGGGAGTTGGAGATGGAGGAGGGCCAGGGTAGCAGGATAGGGAGTTGGAGATGGAGGAAGGCCAGGGTAGCAGGGTAGGGAGTTGGAGATGGAGGAGGGCCAGGGTAGCAGGATAGGGAGTTGGAGATGGAGGAAGGCCAGGGTAGCAGGGTAGGGAGTTGGAGATGGAGGAGGGCCAGGGTAGCAGGGTAGGGAGTTGGAGATGGAGGAGGGCCAGGGTAGCAGGATAGGGAGTTGGAGATGGAGGAAGGCCAGGGTAGCAGGGTAGGGAGTTGGAGATGGATTTATGGAGGACAGTAAGAGGAGTAGAGGACAGCCCTGAGGAAGGAGGATGGATTGATGCAGGACAGTTAAAGAGAGAGAGAGAGAGAGAGAGAGAGAGAGAGAGAGAGAGAGAGAGAGAGAGAGAGAGAGAGGGATGGGGGGATGGAGAGATGGCTTTAGGGATGGATTTATGGAGGAGAGTGAGAGAAAGCTGGAGGGATAAAGGGATAGAGTTAGAGAGCGATGGACAGATGAGAGAGAGGAAGACAGGGAGGAGGTGTGGAGGGTAAAAGGCAGAGATGGACAGATGACAAGAATACAGGGAAGAGGTGTGGAGGGTAGAAACGAGAGATTGGTCAGGGCAGGGCCGTCATCTATTTATATGGACTAGGGATGCAAATTATCGATTAATTCATTAATCATTAGT
>NC_085865.1:2522293-2527293 GCF_034702125.1 Engraulis encrasicolus
AGTGTTCTGCTGGGATGTTCTACTGCCCCCAGCCACCCCGGGGGGTCCACAGCTGCCCTGGCAGACAGGCTCCTCTCCCCTTGTCCTCGTCCACGTCCGCGTCCTCGTCCTAAGAGCCAGAGTGCAGTCATACTATCCGATTGTCATAAAAGAAGCGTGTCTGTTCATTCATTTCTTTGACCATTTAACCCATTTTGTCCGAAGCCCTTTTTGGGAAAGGATGCCCTCTGCCTATTAAATCCTAAATATCTCAACCGCCGAAGCACATACAAACACGAAATAGGTTACATTTAAAATCTAGAACCTTCATTTTGCACTAGTAAAGTGTTCATTCAGATGTAACATACTCACATCTTTAATAAACAGCTCAAATCTCAAGAACTTGAATGCACTCGTATATGTCGCTCCAGAACACAATGGGTTAAGACTGGTCCACTGCCTGTTTTCCACCAAGTACAGTGCGACACGGCATGACTCTGCACAGTTCGAAAACCGGCCCTCATTTCTGCGGGTGGCTGAACCGACCTCAGTGGCCGCCTAAAACCCAGAATTCCATGTGTCAGCTCGCCCTTACCGGTGAATCAAAATCTGTCTATCTGTGTGTCTGTGTGTCTGTGTGTCTGTCTGTCTTTCTGTCTGTCTGTGTGTCTGTCTGTCTATGTGTCTGTGTCTGTCTGTCTGTCTGTCTGTCTGTCTGTCCATCTGTCTGTCTGTCTGTCTGTCCGTCTGTCTTGTCTGTCTGTCTGTCTGTCTGTCTGTCTGTCTGTCTGTCTGTGTGTGTGTCTGCCTGTCTGTCTGTCTGTCTCTGTCCTCTGGTGGAGGGGTGGGTGATTGTGTAAACTGGGGATGACTGGTGTGGTGACTGGTCAGGGGGTCATTTCTCGACAGTGCCTTTGCTAACGACGTTAGCCATTTTGTTCGTTCTTAAGACCAACGTTGTAACCAAGGTCTTAAGTCGCTCGTAAGACAGTCTTCCGGCTTGGTCTTGAGTTGGTCTTAAGTTGTTCTTAAGTTGTTCTTAAGTTGGTCTTGCTCCTGACATTTCAGCGTCTTGGGGCAGGTTCAGGCAGAGTTCAAGTGACAGTGATTGATTACTGCCACCAAGTGCACAAGCGTCTAACTTTTACCACACAAAATGTCCAATGATTAGACCATTTTAAATATATTTGGTTGTGTATGCCGTCTTCCTGCCAGCAAGTCCTTACGTCCAACGTAGGCCACAATAAAAATAATTGCCATTAAGTGACTGAGGATGTGCAGGAAGATTGAAAGGTGCGTCAAACACAGTAGGCTACACATGACATCTTTATGAAAGTCGTTAAATACCTGTGAAGACAATCATGCCCCCAAAATCCACCCCAATAACCAAATGTCGCTGTACATATCACTGCACAATAAAATCGCGCCAAATAACTTCGCAATGGCGTCAGCCACACGGTCCACTGTCACTGCGCACGAGGGAGAGGAGGCAGAGAGTTGCGAATATGCCCGAATTGCGCGCGCGCACACACACACACACACACACACACACACACACACACACACACACACACACACACACACACACACACACACACACAGAGAGAGAGAGAGAGAGAGAGAGAGAGAGAGAGAGAGAGAGAGAGAGAGAGGTGAGTGGAAGTGGGTATACTGGATATACTGTTATGCAGATAAGGCACCTGCGCTTAATTTAAAATTCAGCCGAAATGGATATGTTACCAGTTACCACCAGCAAGTGAGAATTAGGATAGTATACATGCCATCACGCGTTCACCGGCCATTTCTGTGTAGTTATTTGGAGTGATTATGCTACAGTGATATGTAGACCGACATTTGGTTATTGGGGATGGATTTCGGTGACATGATTGCGTTGACAAGTATTTAACGACTTTCATGGAGATGTCATGTGTACTGTGTTTGACGGACCCTCCGTGCATCATCCCTTCCTGCACATCTTTACGCGTAAAGGTCATAATGGCAATTCTTTTTCTTGTAGCCTATCTTGCACGTAAGGGCGTGCAGGCAGGAAGACGACATAAACAACCAAATATATATTTTAGAATGATCGATTCCTTTCAGTTATCATTTCAAACATCATTGAACTGTCCACTCTGCGTGGGGAAGGACCTCGCTGTTGTCTCGCAGAGTCTTAGAGTTCTTCTACATGCGTTCGGGTGTTGGCAGTGTCAGAGGCCAGCCCGAAGGCATCCCTTGGGGTTTACAGAGTTTAAGCTTAAAAAAATAGCCTACATCTGATCAACTACAGTAAGACTGAGCTTTCTCCAGCAAGCGCCTTGAGTCACTTTAAGTTAGAGATATGGGTAACAACGGTTAGACATATATTTGACCCACAACAGAGACCCAAAGACAGCGCGACAAGTGTGTGTGTGTGTGTGTGTGTGTGTGTGTGTGTGTGTGTGTGTGCGCGCGTGTGTGCGCGTGTGTGCGCGCGCGCGTGTGTGTGTGTGTGTCCATATTCTCAACCCTCTGCCTCCCGCAGAGTAACCAGGTGGCCGCGTAAAGTAGGCTAAATGTGCAAAGTAAAATGATCCCAATGTGATCTCGCATGCCTTTCAGAGTAGGCTATCCTCACATTATTTCATTAAGCTGCATTTTTTTCCCAGGGTTGCGATGGGTTGGAGTTCGTGTAGCGTAGTCTATAGACAACAATGACATAGTAGAAATGTTCACAATGTGTGCGCAATCCGACCACGTTGTGCGCGCGTGGGTATTTGTTTCCCACTGCGACAACATATTGTGAAAATTAGAACTCAAGCGGACTCAGAGGAGAATATTATGGATGTTAGAGATTTAAAAGTCCATGCATACATTTATCCCTTCGGGTCTAGAATCATTGCTATTACCCTCCGGCAAGGCATGACAACCACTCATCCACCAACCACCGGTTTCTGAGAGAAGTTACTGAAGACTTGGCCTATCGTAAATTGATTTAGCAAAACCGGAATAAAATATAAGACATTGTGACATGTAATGCATTATTTGGTTTCTGCTGTCGAAGAGGGATGGTTTTGAGGGCACGGTTGTGTTGACAAAGATTTGTGGACTTTGATAGTTTGTTGTAATTATTGTATCTGACAGCCACGTGAATCATGACGCCGTCACTACTTTGATTGCGACCAATGCAGCCGAGCTGAGGCGAGACACTCCGAGCATTTCCGAAGACTTCGAAGTGTCTGAGAGCGTACGTACGTACGTCCAAAGGTTGGTCGCGACTTCGGTCGGTCTTGCGTCTAAAGACCAACTGAAGACCAACTTAAGATCAACTCAAGAGCAACTTAAGACCAACTCAAGAGCAACTTACGACCAACTCAAGACCGACTTAAAGGGACAATTTGGTCAATTTCAACATGCAGTTGTAATACTCACACTACCCTGGACTTGTCAGTGCCTGAGATTTTTTTTTCTTCTTCTTCAGCCGTTTCCGAGATCCTGGTCATTGTAATGGGGGCAGCTCTTTGTTTACATTTCAAAAAAACATTTTTATTTATTCCCAAAAACATCCAAAAGGTTATAAAACATCAGCAGACAACTAACAAACAGCAGTACCTTTTGGGAAAATATTTCTATGTTTCATTTTGTAAAAATGTAAACAAACGCTGCCCCCATTAGAATTGCTCATATCTCGGAAAGGGCTGAGCCGAAAAATGTGGCATCACCAGGTACTGACAAGTCAAGGGTAGCGTGAGCAATACAACTGCATGTTGAAATTGACCAAACTGTCCCTTTAAGACGGTTAGCAACGACAAGAATCGAGAATCGAGTCCAGACTGGGAGTAATGTGGTTGGCTAAAGCCACAGCCTTCCTCTCCCAGAGAGCAACAGGGAGGACACAGCGGTGGCAGGGGTCAGGAAGAGAAAGAGAGAGAGAGAGAGAGAGAGAGATAGTAAGAGAGAGAGCAAGAGAGAGAGAGAGAAAGAGGGAGAGAGAGAGGAGTAGAGAGGTAGAGAGAGAGAGGGGATGGAGACGGAGGTGTAGAGTGGGAGAGAGAGAGAGGGGGGGATGGAGATGGAGGTATAGGAGGAGAGTAAGGTATTAGAGTGGGAGAGAGAGGGGGATGGAGACGGAGGTGTAGGAGGAGGAGATGGTATTAGAGTGGGAGAGGGTCCTTCTGGACGGATCCCAAACTTCTGAAACATTCATGAGGCCTCATAACCCTCTGGACCCTTAGAGCCTTAGGCCTCACTCTCAACCTCTCAACCTCTCAACATCCCTCTCTCTTCCTCTCTTCCTCTCTATCTTACTCTATCTTGCTCTATCTCGCTTTCTCTCTCTCTATCTCCCCCTCGCTCTCTCTCTTCCTCTCTCTCTTCCTCTCTCTCTCTCTCTCTCTCTCTCTCTCTCTCCAATACAAACACACACATGCACACACACACATGCACACACACACACACACACACACACACACACACACACACACACACACACACACACACACACACACACAGACACACACAGACACACACACAAACACACACACACACACACACACACACACACACACACACACACACACACACACACACACACACACACACACACACACGTACGGACGGTCCTTCCTAATGTACCCTAACTGTACTTTATGAGCCTCTTACTGTACTGTGCTGTATGGCCCTAGCTACACCTCCACCCTACAGTAAGGACCCATCCCTCTCTCTACACCTCCGCCCTACAGTAAGGACCCTTCCCTCTCTTCTCTCTACACCTCCTCCACCATACAGTAAGGACCCTTCCCTCTCTTCTCTCTACACCTCCGCCCTGCAGTAAGGACCCTTCCCTCTCTTCTCTCTACACCTCCACCATACAGTAAGGACCCTTCCCTCTCTTCTCTCTACACCTCCACCCTACAGTAAGGACCCTTCCCTCTCTTCTCTCTACACCTCCACCCTACAGTAAGGACCCTTCCCTCTCTTCTCTCTACACCTCCACTCTACAGTAAGGACCCTTCCCTCTCTTCTCTCTACACCTCCACTCTACA
>NC_085865.1:2539793-2542293 GCF_034702125.1 Engraulis encrasicolus
ACTTTCTATATGAAACGGGAAAGGTGTTTCCATGTGCCGACATCCCGGCTTGTAATGGAAAACTCTACATATCCCATATCCCGATTCCTCAAAATCCTGTATTGGGGAAAGGTGTTTATATATTTAAACTCAAATTCGGGATCGGCCTACTTAATATACCGATCATATTCGGGATCCTGAATTGCACATAAACAAACTCATTATGTCTGCATCATAATAAATAACGCAAGAGGATCTGAGTGCTCATATCTGGCCTAGTTTAAAGGGACACTGTGTGAGATTTTTAGTTGTTTAATTCCAGAATTCATGCTGCCCATTCACTAATGTTACCATCAAATTCTAAGTATTCTTTATGACTGGGAAAATTGGACTTTTCATACATGAAAAAGGGAATCTTCTCCATGGGCCGCCATTTTGAATTTCCCAAAATAGCCATTTTGAGCTGCAAAAATGACTCTACACAGTGTCCCTTTAAGTGTCTGTGTGTTCTATTAGAAGTCTTTGTATGGACTTTTAGGGAATTCTGTTCTTGGTTCAGAGACAGGCACGGAGTGGCCATCGGGAGATCGGGGACTTGTCCCGGTGGGCCGCGGCCGCGAAATATTATAACGGCCGCATTATGTTATCAGCCAGCCCCAAAGTGTTTAGCCACATTATATTTTTAGCTGGCCCAGCGTCGAAACTAATGCGAATAAGCCACAGATCAATTTTTAATTGTGTGATGGCTGACTCAACAATATATATACCGTTTACCCGACCGCAATACCTCAGTGACGGTGTCAAACAGTAAATTGGCCACACCCCTTCTCTACTGATAATGTTCATACACCGTAGATCGCGGAAGTTTACTAGATCTTAGTAACATAGTTTCGTTTTCAGTATTTCAAGAACCTGTGATATTTAGATTGGTTACCAAGGAACGGAAATATTAGTCAGTTGTGATTTATTTTCCGATTTCCACATGACTGTTACAGTTTACAGTCTGCCACTCCAGATTCTCTTGTTCTGTGGTTATTGACTTGGGTTACGAACATACTCCACCAAGTGGTAAGGAAGTGAACTGCAGCTAAGCAGGAAAACACGTTGTACATGTTTTGATGGCATTGGTTTGTTAGAACTAGAGGTATATCTCATTACAGTCGAAATAATGGTATATCAAACATACATTTATATATGGCACATTTAGGATGTAGCCTATGTAATGTCTGAAGAAATGGAACAAAATAATTACCACACAAGATTCTGATGTGAGCAGTGCTGGGTGTGTAGCCTAAACTGTGGATTAAAATGTAATTGCAAGAAACAAAGACATTTGCTGCGACGAAGACAGCGTTTTAAGGTAGGCCTACACCGTTTGGTTATACATTTTGTTGACTTATGGTTGTGCTTTGAAGTAGCTAGGTTTGGCTTATTTGCTGCATGGTGGGTTTATTGCACAATGTAGACAGACTTTTTGTAAACTATAGGCTACTATACTATATTTTGTAAGCCTACTCTTCTAAAAATCCCCACACTCAAAACTTTGTGCCCATGCTCATCCGTCTTCCTTAAACGATATTTCAATTTCAAACTGTCAAAATGACAGTGGAGTGCACATTTGCATGGAACAGTAGCGTGATGTAGCCTAACCTAGTAGGCCTATGAATGCTTTGGACTGTGATGATGGCTCCAGTGGTGTAGTCTACTTTTGAAGTGGGTATACTGTATATTTGAGCATTTTTTTATGTGTACTGTATACATTTGTGCTATTGTAAATAATGGATCAATCCATTTTAAGTGGGTATACTGCAATCCCTGACATTTTGAAATGGGTGCGTATACCTGCGTTTTACATAGACTACACCACTGGCTGTGCATTTCATCAAGGTGTAGGCTAAATTCTCCAATTCAGGTTGATATTTTGACTACACTAATGTTCACATGTAGTACGACTGCAGATTTCGTGGCTTTTGTCTTTTTGGTTAGGAAACCATGTTGTTCGCTTTTTTTTGTTTGTTTGTTTTTTTATTTTTTAAAGAGGGCCGCCAAGGGGAAAATTCTCCCGGTGGGAAAAGGTGGGCCACTCCGCCCCTGTTCAGAGACTTGGTGTTGTCTCTCTACCTTGCTGCCATAAGTCCAGTCTTTTATCCCCTGTGTGCAGGGGCAGAGCCTCTGTTATAACCCTCCTGTCGCCAACATATGGACCAAGTCTTACATGCAATCTGTTATCTAAGGCTCTTGGTAATGTCATAGAAGTGGGTATACTGAAACCCCTGAAATGTTGAAGTGGGTATACTGCGTATACCTGCGTTCTACGTAGACTACACCACTGGGCTTTTCCAGTAGTGACTGACTCACTCCACACAAGCGCACACACACACACACACACACACACACACACACACACACACACACACACACACACACACACAGACACACACACAGACACAGGCACAGGTGAGTAGTGAGTGAGTTGAGCTGAAGTCTCCGGTCCTCATTCCAGAGGAGCTGCTTCATTATT
>NC_085865.1:2544793-2549793 GCF_034702125.1 Engraulis encrasicolus
TAGCAACTGGAAATTGTCTACATTACGGCAGGTCGCCCTTTTCATGAGAGACAGAAGTCGGCCTATCAGTGCATAGAAGATGTTATATTTCTGATATAATGGAAAAAATTACAAGAACTTTTCTACAAGTAAAAAACCATGGCCATGGCCGGCCCTAAACTGGAAAAAAATCGTCCCGCATCCAAATCTAATTGCCTACCCCTGATGTACTTTGTAGTATAATGTCATAATGGATTGAAATTTAAGAATATTTGTGACATTTTTGACACGGTACTGTACGTTTTTGCTTCAAACCAGGGTTGGAACTGGCCTCGAAGGTCTGAAGGCACTTTCCCTCCTGCTCCTGCAAGAGTAAGATAACCTGAAGTGGGGCAATTTGCTTTGGATAAAAGCGTGAGCTAAGTGTAATGTAATGTAATGGAGAGAGCATAAGCTTTCTGCAGGTGATGGGACGGTGATATTGAGGTGCAGAGGTGACGTTGAGGGGTGTACACTGTTAAAATGAAAAGTACTTCGCGGGGGTCCGCATGGACCACTGCACTCGAGACGCTGAGATTAGTTGGATTACGTGGTGCATCGGGCAAGATCGCTGGCCGTCGTGCTGAAGTACTGCCGCGGCGTAGAAATATCTACATGATAGACATTCTAAGATGAACTGGAGAGGAAGCTAGGGCAGAACGCCTGATGAATCGACCGAACAGCGACAGAAGGGAGGTGAACGGGGAGGTGGTGGGTGCGAGAGACAAAGCAAATTTCGGAAACAGATGAGCAGAAATGAAATGCTGTGTTAGTTAATAGAGCTCACAAGTGGGTGACAACGAGTTGTATGCGCGGATTAGCATTTTCACGGAAATCCAGTTTCCAACATTGGGCTAACAAAAATATTAGACAAACATTAACAGCCGTCATTCGCCTATCCCCGCATCCGTTCCTTAGTAACAAATGGACCAGCACAACAACATGTGTGTATTTATCAAACTAAACGTAACGATAATAAAGTAATGTTGCTATTCCTTGGCTATTCATGAATTTTTGGGAACTACATCTCACATTCTCGTGTGAGCTATAAGGACTTCCTTATGTGAAGCCAGTCGCATGACCAAACTTCTCCTCAATGGTAAGTTTTGAAAGTCTACTACTAAACCAAGGCGATTTGAGTAATTGCAGTTATGGCACTTTTTAAGTTTTATCAAAAGAGTGTTACCAGGAGTGAAAAACAACCTGTATCAGAGCTTGGTTAGAAATATTTCCAAAATCTCGTAATAGTAAGGTTTGTGACGGTTTGCCGTGGGTTACCATGATCACGGCTCGTGAAATCTCCCTCCTGCAGTCTGCCAGTTTTCCGGGTTAAGCATATGATAGCAATATTGTATTTATGTTGGCGTTTGACACAAAAATGATCAATCATGTCATCCCTACAGTCTATTTTTAATACCCTTGTCAGTTTGCGGCGGTTCGCTGATCGCGTGTTTGCGCACACTCCTTATTTGATCCCCATTCATTTTCGCTCGCCGGTGGGAACCGGGAAGTCCTTAAAGATGGCCTCTCAATGTCGTTTCATTAATATTGCTGTGTTCCCCATTGTTATTGAATGTGTTACGCATGGTCCTGTTTTAAAAAAACGTTCGGTTGTTTTGTTTCAAGCCGTTTTTGCAAGCTAGCAAGGTGGCTTGTGGAGAAACGAGAGGGTGTTCAATGTTTCTCGTGGAAATGCGTCTCTGATTGGCTCACTCCTCCTGCTCTCGTGGAAATGCGTCTCTGATTGGCTCAGTCCTCCTGTTTTTGGAGAGAATGTAATGGGAAACAGTGTCGCCACTTCCCCGGGTGGTACTGCACTGCTGGATGCAGTTTATCATTCAGCATTGCGATTTGTAACAGGTGCCCCCTCAAGAACCCACCATTGTGATCTGTACTTTAAAGTCCAATGGCCATCCTTGTATTTAAGGCGTAAATTGCACATGTTACTTTTTATTGCAAAGGCACTGTTGGGAAAACTTCCCTATTATATCTGTAATTTATTGACTTTTTGTACTTTATCTTATGGCACACGTTCCTCACACAAGTTACTACTACAGTCTTGTACTCTTCGCACTGAATTAGGGAAAACAGGCTTTTCTTTTTATGCCCCATACCTATGGAATGAGTTGCAGAAGATATTATGTATGGACTCTCTGCCCTCATTAGAGACTTTTAAGAGGGAAATTAATACAGTATACACAGAGGAGTGTCATTGTTTCTGACTATGCAGCACATAGGCTACTTTTTATCTCAAAATACGTTTTATGTAAACTTATTCTTCTTAATGTGTTTCTTGTACATTTATTTTCCTTTTTGTCTATGTGCTTGTCTGTGTCTGTAACTATATGTATGCTGCCATTTTGACCAGAACTCCTTGGCAGAAGAGACTGTAGTCTCAATGGAACAATCCTGGCTAAATAAAGGATAAATGAAAAAAAAAAAAAACTATAGGGGCGCCAACGGAGGCGTGCAGGCTCCAGTCAGGGCTATGCTCTTTCGACTGCGACTCCTAGGCGACCTGCAGGCACGGAGCAACCAAAGTAGATTGCCGAGTGCGTCACATCATCAGCTATGATTATTTCCATAGTGAGTAACCACAGCTGATGATGCGACGCACTCGGCAATCTATTTTTCTGGACTTTAGTGTCAAATAGTTGGCTTGAGCGTAACTGTAGGTATTCTGAAGGTAGTAGCTTCACAAAACACATTCTGCAGACCTTTCAAGAATACATGAAGGGCTTTGGACACTTCGGTTTATGTGTGGATACCCTCAACATATTACGAGGTACGTGTGACGTTGTTTGAGCTGTGCAAGACTTTAAAATTGTGTTTTTGAAATGTGTCTAACCGCCAAGAAACGATGCCCACATATTGCATAGCTGATATGGCTAACCAGGCTAACGTGATATTATCAAACTTTCTCAAAACGCATCCTTTTGCCTTGATTTTGCTCTAGAGTGACTGTATTTCATCCCAAACATGCAAAAATGAGGCAAACTTGTTCCAACTCCGGATAAATCCTTTAAATTGTTAAATACGAATTCCTCTCTCTGAGTCTTAATAGCTGAACTAGAGTGTCTCTGACTGTGACATCAGTAGTGGGTTACCTGTCCAAGTAGTATCCCCTCTGGTCGGGCTCCGTCAGTAGTCAGCCATGATGTTTTGTTCTCCAGTGAGTGATGGTCACAATATTATTTCCACCTGACGTGAGAGTGACTCCCATCTGTCTGACTTGTGGTCTCAGAGCTGAGCATCCTAATCGCTCTCTAATCTCACTCCAGCCAACTAGAAATACTGTCATAATGAGATAATGAGATCCCTTGGTGTGTGTGTGTGTGTGTGTGTGTGTGTGTGTGTGTGTGTGTGTGTGTGTGTGTGTGTGTGTGTGTGTGTGTGTGCGTGCATGCGCGTGCGTGTGTGTGTGTGTGCACGTGTGTCCACTGTGTTATCTTCTTCCTCCTCTTCCTCTTCTTCCTCCTCCTCCTCCTCTTCCTCACCTTGCCAGGTGAGTGTCCCAGGTGTCTGATTACCTGGGCGGCTGCAACTGTGTTTGCCACTGTGTCTGTCCCATCAGGTGAATGTGCCGTAACCTCCAGGTGACCACATGGAAGACGACCCTAATGAGGACCCAATGAGGGAGCGAGTGAGCAGGCATCAGAACTGTTCTCATCCCTGATAATTGCCCTCCTACCCCCACCCCCCCCACCCCCACCCCCCCAGGTGTCCATCAGGTCATGTGGCAAATACTCCTAACCACATGGCCGCCGTACTAATGAGGGACACTATGGAGGCCAGAGGGAGGGACCATAACCAACCTGCAGATAATTGCCCCCACCCCCTCCCACCCCACCCTGGCCAATGAGTGACCATAACCAACCTGCGGATAATTGCCCCCACCCCCTACCACCCCACCCTGGCCAATGAGTGACCCTAACCAACCTGATAATTGCCCCCACCCCAGCCATAGAGTGACCCTGACCAATGCCGATAATTGCCCCCCACTCCGACCACTGCTGCTGACCATGCCCCTCTTGCCCCTCTGGAGGCGGAAGTGGTAGCCACAGTGGATAGTTAGTGTAACACCTGATTTCTGTCTGTCTGTCTCTCTCTGTCTGTCTGTCTGTCAGGAGATATCAGCATCAGTGGTGACCAGAGGAGCATGTGTGGAGGACCAGTGGACGAGTATTATGTTTGTATGTGTGTATGTATGTATGTACAGTGTATTGTATGTGTGCATTACGTATGTGTTTGGGGGTATATACACACTCAGACAGACAGACAGACAGACAGACAAAAAGATACAAAGACAAAAACACTTGTGTGCGCACACACCCGCGTGCACACACACACACACACACACACACACACACACACACACACACACACACACACACACACACACACACACACACACACACACACACACACACACACACACACACACACAGGCAGACACACACACACAGACCCTGGCAGCCTGTTGTGTTGCAGTGAGGCGTGTGGTAACGTTCTGTCCCACAGACACATCTCTGCTGCTGGGTCACCCCCATGGGACACAGGGGATTACTACACACACACACACACACACACACACACACACACACACACACACACACACGCACACGCACACACGCACACGCACACGCACACACACACGCACACACATACGCACACACGCACACACACACACACACACACGCACTCACACACACACACACACACACACACACGCACAGAGACACGCACACACACACACACACACACACACACAGTGAGCCGTGATTAGTGGGAGGGTAACATTTCCATTCACAGTTGCTGCCAGATCAATACCTGATCATCTCTTAGATGATGGAACTCACACACACAGGCACCAGGGGGAGGGACAGTGCTGTGGGGGGGGGGGGGGGGCTTTGGTCTTGTTCATTATTTAGCCTACATTCTGTTACAATCTTGCTTGGCTGCCTTTATTTATTTATTTTACG
>NC_085865.1:2557293-2567293 GCF_034702125.1 Engraulis encrasicolus
TCTCTTATCCTCCTCTCATCTTCTTCTTCCTTGTCTTTCGCCTTCTCTTCTCTTCTGCTTCTACTTCTCTCTCTTCTCTTTCTCTTCTCTCTTCCTCCTTCTTCCCAATCGTCTTTTCTTCGTCTATTCTCTTCTCTTAGATCTTCTCTTCTCTTCTCTGCTCTTGCTTTCTACTCTTATCTTCGTCTTCTCTTCATACTGCTATTCTCTTTTCGTCGCTTCGCGCTTCCATTCTTCGTGCCTCTTCTCTTGCTCTTCTATCTTTCGGCTGTGCTTCTTCTTCTTCTGTCTTTGTCTTCTTCTTCTCGTCCGCTTCTCTTTCTCTTCTCCTTCACTTCTCTCTTCTAGTCCTCTTGTTCTTCTCTTCTCTTCTTCCATTCTTCTTGCTCCTTTCTTTTCTCTTTCTCTTTTGTTCTTCCTCTTCTTCCTCTTCTCGTCTTCCCATTCCTTCTTCTCCCATGCTACACCTTTCCCGATATCTGCTTGCCTTCTCTGTTCTTCTCTTCTCGTTTTCTTCGTATTCTCTTCTCTTCTCTTCTTATCTCCATCTTCCTTCTATTCGCTTTCTCTTCTGTGCTCGTTCTTCACTTCTCTTCTCGTCTCTTCTCTTCTCCTCTTTCTGTTCGTCTTCTCTTGCGTCTTCGTCGTTCTATCTTCGTCTTTCTCATTTCTGCTTTTTCTGCTGCTTCTCTCCTCTTTTCGTCGTCTTCTCCTTTCTCTTCTGCTTCTCTTCGTCTCTTCTTCTTTCCTTTCTTCTCGTTCTCTCTCTTCTATCGCTTTGCGCTTCTTTTTCTCTTCTTCTCTTCTTCTTTCTCCATTTCTCTTCTCCCATGTGCTACACTTTCCGCCTTTCTTTCCTTCTGGCTTTCTCTTTCTCTTTCTCTTCTCCTCCTCTTCTCTTACCCCTTCTCTTCTCTGATCCTCTCTTTACTTTCTCCTTTTCTTCCTTCTATCTTGTTCTTCTCTTACTTTTGTCTCTTGATGGGGTGTCGGTCTTCTTCTTCTCTTTTCCTTCTCTGTCTCGTGTTCTTCTGCTTCTTATCCCCTCTTCTGCTTATCCTTTCTATCTATCTTCTCTTATCCTCTCTGCCCGCTTCATCTTCTCTTCTCTTCTTCTTGTCTCCGCTTCTTCCTTCTCTTCTCCTTACTGTCTTCTCTTCTTCCCTGCATTTTTCTCTCTTCTCTTCCTTCTGCTCTTCTCTTTCTCTCTTTCTGGTGTGCTGTCCTTCGCGTCTCTCTTCTGCTTTCTCTTCCTTCGCTCTCTCTACTCTTCTGCCTGGGTCTGTTGTCTGATTTTGCTGCTGTCTTCCTCCTCCTGGTGGCTCTTCTTCCTTTCTAATCTTGCTCTTTCTTCTTATTCTTCTCTTCTCCTTATCTTTCTCTCTTCTCGTCCTCTGCTCTTCTCGTCTCCGCGTCTTCTCGTCTCTGGGGGACTTCTGCTTCTCTTCTGCTTCTCTTCGTATTCTCTTGTCATGTTCGTCTGCTTTCTCTGCCCATCCTACTGTGCTCTGATCCTCTCTTCTCTTATCCGCTCTTCTCCCCTCTCTTCTACTTCGCTTCTTCTCATTTCCCATCCGTATCTTTCGCCCTTCTGATTTCCCTCCTTCACGTGCCTACAGTTCCCACCAATTCCAGACCTCCCCCCGCTCTCGAAAGCCATGTCCTACTCTTCTGCGCTTCGGCTCTCGGCGGCGCGTCTCCGCCCCTTTCTTCTGCGCCTCTTCTTCGACCCTCCTCCCATTCTTGCTGTGCTGTCCACTTCTTCTCTTCTTCTTCCGCCCTCCTCCCAACTTCGTGCCTCTCCCCTGTCTGCGTTCTCCTCTTCTGGTCTCTCTCCGTCCCCTTCTGATTCTCCCTGCGGACTCGGCTGTCTTTTCATCAGCCACCCGTTCCATAGTCCCCCCCCCAACTCCGACGAGCCCACGTGCCCCCCGCGCGCCACCCAGCCGAACCCCCCCCACCCCCTCGCACAACTCTCCGCACCCCGGGCGCCCACACCCCCTACCCACACACAGCACCCCACCACGCAAACCCACATCTTCCACACCAACCCACCACCCGACTCGGCAGGACCAGACCGCTTGGCACACATTTTCAGTGGAGGTGCATCAGAGAGCGACGTCCCAAGGTCATCAGTAAAATGCGTTTCACAAACACGACGTCCTCCATGTGTGAGTGTGAAGGTGTGATAGTTGTGTAGGAGTTGTGATTAGAGTGGATTGTAGTTGAGATGGTGTGTGTGTGTGTTTGAGTGATTGTGAGAGTGTGAGAGAGTGTGTGTGTTCGGCGGTGTGTGGGTTGTGTGGTGCGGTGTTTGGATTATCATATGCGTCCGTCCACTCTGTGTCAGACTAAACCAGTCTTCTTACTAATAATAATTAGTTCAACTCTTCTCAGAGCTCTGGGGAGAATTTCTCAAAACCAAAGTTGCTTACTACATTAGCTACTTTGTTGTTTTCAATACATTTTCCCATTGGCAACTACCGAAGTTGCTAACAGGCTAACAACTTCTCTTTTGAGAAACTCACCCCAGGCGTGTGTTATAGGATAACAAGCTGTGGTCGAATAAACCATACTCTCTCTCATTCTCTCTCTCTCTCTCTCTCTCATTCTCTCGTCTCATCTCCTCCTCTCTCTCTCTCCCTTCTCGTCTCTCTACCCTTCCACGTCACCTCTCTATGCTGGATTCAGACCTATGGAGATGTCTGCATCCTGCAATGTGAACTAGTGAAGGTGTTACAATAAATGATGTGTTATAAAAGCTCTCTCTGTCTCTCCTGTCTCCCGCTCTTCCCCTCATCCATTGTGTCTACCTGGCCGTCAGCCCCCGTTGTGTACTGGGGTGTCTGTCTTGTGTCTGCCCTGGCCCCCCCCCACCCCCTCCTGGGTGTCCTCTGCGCCCGGTCTGCCCCCCCCCTGTTTTAGGATAACATATCGTCCCCGCCTCCCCCTCATATCGTCCCCCGATCGTCGTCCCCCCCCACCACCCCCCGCCACTCAACCCACCCGCACCCCCCCCCCCACCCGCCCCCGTCTACTGCTTTAGGATAACATATATCGTCACCCCAGTCACCTCCTCCATATCGTCACCCCCCCCCCCACGCCCCCGCCCCCCCGCCCCCCCCCCCCCCCCCTCCCCCCCCCGTCTCTGCTTTAGGATAACATATTGTCATAATTCGGTAGAAACCTCACATCTCCACATTGCACAGTATTCTTCTCAGGTTCCCCCCCCCTTCCCCCCCCAAACTTCACCCCAAGATACAACAAAACAACCATTTACCTAACCCGGTTTTTTGACTTCAAACCCTTCTTCCCCTCCCTACATCTTCCTGACTACTTTATACTGACCTCGTTTAAAAAAGTCCTTTAATAAGTCAGGGAGCAGGGGCGCTTGTAGTCTACAGACTTTAGTCTCACATTTTTTGGCTATTTTATTTTTGATAATTTATTATATTATAACAAAAAATCCTTATTTTAAACAACCCCCAGACAGATCTTGGGTAAAGCCTTGGGACGGCTTGGTGACTGAGGGAGGCTTTGTGGAGCTGGGTGACTTATAGATGCTTGGGTTTACAAAAGAAGGCTTGGGATGCTTTGGGTGACTATAGGAGGCTTGGGGTGACCTATAATAGCTTAGGGTGCCTAACAGAGGCATGGGTGACTAATAGAGGCGTCTTGTGGAGACTAAATAAAGGCCTAATGGTGACTGAGGAGGCTGTGTGGGTTTCCCCTGAACAGGCTACATGGGGTGAAAACTTGTGGAGGGTCTTTTCATACCGGCCGTGGTCTGGCTTCTGATTTGGTGCCTAAAGCTTCTTTGGGTGACTATAGGAGGCTAGTGAGGGCTTTTTGGAGTGCCACTATGGCTGGCTATTTGGTGCCAGAACTGAATGAGGTCTTTTGGGTGACTATAGAGGCTTGGGTGGTGACTGATGGTGAGGTCTGGAGGCATTTCTGTCCTGTGGGCTGCTTTGTTTGGTCGCAGTGGTGGACAATGCGTCCTGGGGACTAACGAGTCTATGGTGAGGACAGAGGAGGCATTTTATTCCCACTAGACTATGCGGTGCTATAGGGGAGACAAGAGAGTGCTTGGGTGTTTATAAGTTCTATCATTACCCGCCCCAGCAGGGTGGCACAACCCACTATTGTTTCGCTAATTCCCATGCGGGTGGGCCGGGGCACACAGGCCCCCCACACAGCCGGCGCCCCAGCCTCCGGGCCCCAGCCCTCCCTATCCGGTGAGCCGCGCCCCTCCCCAGGCCCCGGCCCCCGCCCCCACAGGCCCCCCCGCCCCCCCAGACCCGCCGCCCCCCCGCCCTCCCGCCCCCCGCCCCCAGCCCAGCCCTGCTCCAGCCCTGAGAGGTCCCGCCCGTGCCCGCCCCCCCCCCATCCGCCCCCTCCCCCCCCCGTCCCAAGGACAACAGGGAAACAGTACTCCATTATACCCCGTACATGTTTGGTGTGTGTGTGTGTGTGTAGTGTGTGAGTGTTGTGTGTGTGCTGTGATGTGTTGTGTGTGTGTTGTGGTGTGGTGTGTTGTGTGTGTGTGTGTAGTGTGTGTGAGAGTGGAGAGAGAGAGAGAGTGAGTGTGTGTGTGTGTGTGTGTGTGTGTGTGTGTGTGTGTGTGTGTGTGTGTGTGTGTGTGTGTGTGTGTGTGTGTTTGTGTGTGTGTGTGTGTGGTGAATGTGTGTTTTGTGTGTTGTGTGTAAGGGTTGGGGGTGGGATTTGTAATGTATGTTTGTGTGCTCATAATGATGTATTTATGTTTTGCAGTCTTGCATGTTGAGTCAAATGTTATGTGAATATAATTGTGTACTTGTACAGACAATAGGCGCCTATCTGTGTGTCATGTGTGTTGTGTGCAGTGTGTGTTGTGTGTGTGTAGTGTTGTGTGTGTGTAGTGTTGTCTGTGTGTAGTGTTGTGTGTGTGTGTCTGTGTGTGTGTGTGTGTACCGCGTGGCGGTGTGGTGTGCAGTGCGTAGCTTGTCCTGCGGGACGTGTGGTGTTGTTGGTGTGTGTGGTTTGTGTTTTAACTAAATTAGTGTGATCGGGTCTCGTGGGACAGATAGGGGTTACTCGGAGTTGACTTTTGGTGGATCTGTAGGTTTGGGGACCAAGAGTAAACCCCACTTCACGCACACTTTTACTGGCAAACCCCCCCCCCCCCAGCCCCCCCCCAACACCCCCCCAACTGCTTCTGGCGGATCGTGAACTGGTGAAGTAATCAACCTTTGCGTTTTAGTTCAATTTCGGCAAAGTGCTGGACTTCTCTTTCCAAGAGTCGGTCCATCGTTTGAACAGACGGCTTCCCCTGTGGAGGACAGCTTATATCGACATGGCCGCCCTCTCTGTGGCTGTAAGGTTACAACAGCTGATAGGTACAGTAGTCATTGTGAGGCAGAGAAGCAGGGAAGCTGATTAGGCAACCAAAGGGGTAGTGTTGCACCACATACTCGATACCTAGTGTCGGTGAGTCGAGTGGAAGTTCTGGCACTTAAAATGGTGGTATCATGGCGAGCTATCTAACAAATGAGAGCACCCATACCATAATAAACTAGGTGCTTGTATAAACACTTAAACAGCCTTGAAATGAGTTATTTTTCATACAGAAGTGTATTTTAAAAAATCATAAAAACGTGGTTTGCTGGATTCACTATTGTATTAGTCTTTTTCCCTTGTTTCAAAAAGGTAGCAGCAGCAGCCTGCGACAAAGAGACATGCATGCACTGAATTTTATTGGCAATCCAAGTAGTATGTACTACAGCCCTTCATATATATACATTTCAAATGGTATCGGTATGGTATCGGTATCGGCCGATACTGCACAGCCAGGTATCGGGTATCGGTATCGGGGCCAAAAAATGGTATCGGTGCAACACTACCAAGGGGTCAGTTGTGCCAGGCCCAGGGAGAGACGGGGCCCAGAATTGGGTCCTTATGACATTGTACGTATTTTGGGGGCTTCGGGTGACTTTGTCCCGGACCTGGCTCACACTCATGGAGGCATGTGGACGATGACCTCATAGGCTGAGCTAGAGAGCAGAGTGATTGGACGGCCCCGCGCTAACCAGGGGACGGATGATGGACAGGGGTTGCTATGCTACATCAGCTGATGATGGACAGAGGTTGCTATGCTACATCAGCTGACAGGGGTTGCTATGCTACATCAGCTGACAGGGGTTGCTATGCTACATAATGGACAGGGGTTGCTATGCTACATGATGATGGACAGGGGTTGCTATGCTACATCAGCTGATGATGGACAGGGGTTGCTATGCTACATGATGGACAGGGGTTGCTATACTACATCAGCTGACAGGGGTTGCTATGCTACATCAGCTGATGATGGACAGAGGTTGCTATACTACATGATGATGGAGAGGGGTTGCTATGCTACATCAGCTGATGATGGACAGGGGTTGCTATGCTACATGATGGACAGGGGTTGCTATGCTACATGATGGACAGGGGTTGCTATGCTACATGATAATGGTCAGGGTTGCTATGCTACATCAGCTGATGATGGTCAGGGGTTGCTATGCTACAATAGGTGATGATGGACAGGGGTTGCTATGCTACATCAGCTGACAGGGGTTGCTATGCTACATCAGCTGATGATGGACAGGGGTTGCTATGATACATCAGCTGACAGGGGTTGCTATGCTACATCAGCTGATGATGGACAGGGGTTGCTATGATACATCAGCTGATCAGGGGTTGCTATGCTCAGCTTGCTCTACCAGCTACACTAGTGTTTCTCAACAGGGGCTCTAGAGCTCCCCAAGGGACATGAGACCGAGCGAGAGAGAGAGAGAGAGAGAGAGAGAGAGAGAGAGAGAGAGAGACAGAGAGAGAGAGACAGAGAGACAGAGACAGAGACAGAGAGAAAGGGAGAAAGAGAGCAGAGTTTACAGTAAACGTAGGCCTGCTCTAAGCTCTTTCCGCAGCTCTCTGCTCAGATGGAAATGGGCTCTAACCCCTCCAGCCTTTGTGGGGCTCATGGCAACATCCATCCACATCCACACAGCTCAGCTCAACTCAGTTCAAGTCAACTCCTCATCCCATCCCATCCCATCCCAGCCCCCCTTCAATAGCCCCCCAGAGCAGTTCATATTCATGATGACCAATTACTCTGCCATGAATGGAGACCCCAATTGCTCCTGAGCAGATTAGGCGAGCAGGCAGGGCAAGAGAATGCCTGTGTGTGTGTGTGTCTCTGTGTGTGTGTGCGTGTGTGTGTGTGTGCGTGCGTGTGTGTGTGTGTGTGTGTGTGTGTGTGTGTGTGTGTGTGTGTGTGTGTGTGTGTGTGTGTGTGTGTGTGTGTGTGTGTGTGTGTGTGTGTGTGTGTGTGTGTGTGTGTGTGTGTGTGTGTCCTCCTCAAAGAGGAAGGTCTGTCTGTCCTCACTGTAGCCCCGAGGTGCAAGAGAAGAGAAGAGAAGAGAAGATAAGAGAAGAGAAGAGAAGAGAAGAGAAGAGAAGAGAAGAGAGAAAGACGAGAAGAAAAGAGAGGAGTGGAGAGAAGAGAAGAGAAGAGAAGAGAAGAGAAGAGAAGAGAAGAGAAGAGAAGAGAAGAGGGGAGAGGAGAGGAGAGGAGAAAGGGGAAAAGGAGAAGAGAAGAGAAGAGAAGAGAGAAGAAGAGAGGGAATGAGAAGAGAAAGGAAGCAACGAGAAGAGAAGAGAAGAGAAGAGAAGAGAAGAGTTGAAGAAAGAGGAGAGAGAAAGAAGAGGAGTGGAGAGGAAAGAGGAGCTTAGAAGAAAGAGAAGAGGAGAGAAGAGAAGATGAAGAGAAGAGAAGAGGAGAGGGAAGAGAAGAGAGAGAAGAGAGAGAAGAGAAGAGAAAGAGAAGAGAATAGAAGAGAAGAGAAGAGGGGAGAGGAGAGGAGAGGAGAGGAGAGGAGAAAAGAGGAGAAGAGGAGGAGAGGAGAGGATAGGAGAGGAGAGGAGAGGAGAGGAAAGAGGAGAAGAGAAGAGAGGAGGAGAGGAGGAGAGGAGAGGAGGGGGAGAGGAGAGAGGAGAGGAGAGGAGGGCAGAGGAGAGGAGAGAAGAGAAGAAGAGAGGGGGGGGTCTGAAGAGGGGGGGGGGGGGGGGGGGGGTGTCAGAAGAGAGGGCCAGGGGGGTCAGAAGAGAGAGGGGGGGGGGGGGGGGGGGGGTCAGGGTGATCCACAGGACTGTAAATAGTTGCCCCGAGGCAGAGGAACTAGGGGGCAGATAGATATGCAGTAGGGCATTGGCCTGATACAGCCAGGCAATAGGGTATTAGGGTGGGCAGATGCAGGAGATATATATGCATTAGGAGAGGAGATAGAGGGGCATTAGGAGAGGAGATAGAGGGCATTAAGGAGCTGGATCTGATAGGACAGGGCCTGCCATTTATACTAATAGGGGTGAGGGACTTCCCTTGTTTGTGTGTATGTGTTTGTGTTTTGCTTTTCCAAAGGGAAGCATTCATTCATTCATTCATCCATTCATTCATTCATTCATTCATTCATTCATTCATTCATTCATTCATTCATTCATTCATTCATTCATTCATTCATTCATTCATTAGTGTTTCTGAGCCTATGAAATGAAGATTAACATATACAGCAGGGATTCATTTGTTGACACTTGGATTACCTGGCTTTCGCAAATCAAATAATTGAATAGAAAATGAAAAATATCTTCCAGCAATATGTCGTAAAAGCATAATAAAGACAAACATAAGCAAAATTATGAAATGCAATTTGTTATAACATTGCCATGCCGTTTCCACGTACACATAGGCCCTACATAACATTCAAATTCGCTACAATGATCTATCCATGAATGTGATGATTGACTTTCATTATAATCATAGCCACGTGTATGAGTTTGTGTTTTAATTTGCTGTAGGCCTAAGGATTAATTAGAAACCACAGTTGGACTTTAGCACCAGGGCTTGACACTAGCACCAGCCAACTGGCCAAATGCTGGTAAAACTTGCCTGTGGCTGGTAACAATTTCAGTGTCACTAGCCAAATTGGCAGGTCGCTTATTCTATGGTATGACATATCAGAATAGTGTATGTTCTGCACTTGTGCCCTTGTGTAAGCACCTCATCTTCTGAGTTTAGATGTACAGCGTCATGATTTGAAATATGTGGCTAGTAGAATAGCTGGATGGCTAGTGAGGGGGGAAAACAACTTGTGGCTGGCAAACGGAAAAGTTAATGTCAAGCCCTGTTTAGCACTATAACCACTGCCTTCTATCCAGGTGAATCAGGCTGCCAGGACTTATCATTGATAGGACTGGATCCATCCAGTAAAAAGGTGATTAACCCATTGTGTCCTGGAGACACATGTACGCTGCATTCAGGTTCTTGAGATTTGAGCTGTTTTATTACAAATGTGGGTATGATAGAGCTGCATGAACACATTCTAGTACAAAATGAAGATTCTAGCTGTTAAATGCAACTTATTTCATATTTTATGTGCTTCGAGATATTTAGGTTTTAATAGTCAGAGGGCGCCCTTTCCCAAAAAGCGCTTAGGCTAAAATGGGTTAACAAAGGAAATGAGCACTCGTCACCATTATCAGTCAAATAAAACAAAACAAAAAAACCAGGCCGTGTCCTATCAGCAAACGGTAGGGCACTGGGCTGCTATGCTGGCGACCCGGGTTTGATTCTGGCCTGTGTCATTTGCCGAACTTTCTCCATCTCTCTCTCACCACTGACATACACATACACACAGACGCACTTTCTACCTGCACTAAACACACACACACACACACACACACACACACACACACACACACACACACACACACACACACACACACACACACACACACACACACACACACACACACACACACACACACACACACACTGCTGCTGGTGTACTTGATAGACCTATTTTAATATTTATTTTTCTTCAAATGCTACTATGTCAGAACGCTATAAAGGACTTTTAGAAAAAGCACAACAAAATACCTCCTCTTAATGTATGTTCTCTACAAGTCTTCTGTTGTCCAGTCTTGC
>NC_085865.1:2572293-2573514 GCF_034702125.1 Engraulis encrasicolus
GAATTTACAATATTAAGCAAAATTAAGCATGAAACTCTTAACAATTGACAATGATTTTTAATGGGCCACTCAGTGGTGGGTGCTAGTCTAACTGTTTTATGGTGGGTATACTGTGTATAGTTTAGAGCCATTTTTTTGAGGTAGAAGAGGGTAATAGCTGTTATATATTTTGTGCTATTCAAAATAATGGATCAATCAATTTTAAGTGGGTATACTGAAATCCCTGAAATTTAGAAGTGGGTATACTCTGTATACCCGCGTTCTATGTAGACTACACCACTGTGGGCACTCATACATGGTACTAGATCAGCTGTTCTCGATCAGATATATGACACTATGTTTACAGAGGCCAATGTCAAATTCCACAATAAGGAAAGATCGGTGTCTTCGCCTAGGGCACCAAATTGACTTGAACCGGCCCTGGGTGAGATGGCATTTCAGCAGAGCTCTGTAGGCCTGGTGATGGCTGGGGAGGAGACAGGAGAGAGCAGCTCTGTTTTCATGGAAACCAGTGCCATCTAGTGGCCAATTTATGACACTGCAGGAGGATGCAGAGCTTTTTCTTCAGAGATATCTTAATAACACAGCAGTTCTCTGGACCACTCAGGGGGGGCTGCAGAGGTACTGTGGGGGAGGGGAGGCGGGACTGTTTGCAGAAAACCTTTAAAAAGTTTTTTTTAAAATAACGTACCAGTAAGCGTAAAATGATAGAAACAGTATTTATTGGTATGGTTAATAGTTACTTTCCCTGTGAAATTTTAAATAAAAATGTAGCAATAATAATGGACAAAACACTGTGGTCTCGAAATTATTCCTAAGGATGTCACAGCAGAAAAAAGTGTTGGAAGTACTGTCCAATCATTTTCCCACAGAAGCTCACACAGAGATACAGGATTCAAGAACATGTGGGCGGGGAGATGGGATAGGTATGAAGGGGGGGGGGGGTAGGTGGGATAGGTATGGGGGGGAAGTGTGTATGGGGGGGGGGGATCGGAGATAGTATGGTCGGGGGGAGGTGTATGAAATGGGGGGAGGCCGGGATGTGTATGGGGGGGAGAAGGGATCGTGTATGAATGGCGGGGGGGGGGATGTGTCTGGTTGGGGTAAAAAAAAAAAAAAATGGTATGGGGGAGTGAGATGAGGATGTGTATGGTGGGGGTGGAGGGGGGAGATGGGATGTGTATGGTATGGGGGGGATGTTTATGGTGGGGGGCAAGGGAC
>NC_085865.1:2573614-2576114 GCF_034702125.1 Engraulis encrasicolus
ACTGCCATTGTGGCCGATGAGCAATAAGATAATACCAAGCTGTGAGTCAGGTCAGGGGCCCCTGAAGACTACACCCCCCTGCTAATGCACACTAATGGCTCTCTGAAGCGGTTTGAAGCAATGCCTTAATTAAAAATTAATCTAAACAGTTTAAACAGTTTTTATATCTGGGGTACTATTAATTGTATCACTACATTAATGTACTGTAATTTATTATCCCAAACACATATAGTGGTTATTACAAAGCACAAATCCACTTTGTACAGTATGTGAATTATTTGAGGTTGCAGTGGTTTTTATAATACGTATTCACAACTCCAACTGTACACAAATGCACTGTATAAAACAGACGCTCCACGTAGTATTTATATGCACTTCAATGTTGATGTTTTTCACTGCAAGTGTTTCCTAATAACAATGTCCCCTGTTAGGGGTGGATCTAGCAATATTGGGGCCCTTGGCGAATATAAACATGGGGCCCTCAAAAGTTATAGACATAAAAATCTATGTTTTGGTGCTATTTTAGCGTTTTGTCTCATTTCTATCTTCGACTATTTTACATAAGCAATACATTAAGATCAAGGGTCCGTATCTCGAAAGCGTCTTTGCTAACGACGGTAGCAACGTCCTTCGTAAGAGTGACTCAACTCTCTCTTGACAGCGACGCTCACCATTAAATCCAAGGGAATGGTGTTACGTCTTGAGACGGTCTTAAGATGGTTAGCAACGACAAGAATTGAGAAACGGACCGCAGGCTTACTTTTAGTGTAGTTACCGCTGCTGGTGTAGAAGTCGGGGGCCCCTATGGAGGGAAGATTTGGTTGGGGCCCTAGGCAATTGCCTTGGTTTGCCTAATGTGATGTCCGCCTCTGCCCCCAGTAGATCCCGCTCTGTACATCTCCATGAAAGAAGAAGAGGAGAGGAGAGGAGATGAGTGGAGAGGAGAGGAGAGGAGAGGAGAGAGGGGAGAGGAGAGGAGAGAGGGGAGAGAAGAGAGAAGAGAGAGGGGAGAGGAGAGGAGATGAGTGGAGAGGAGAGGAGAGGAGAGGAGAGAGGGGAGAGGAGAGGTATCCCAGGTGAAAAGGTGGTTTAATTTAGTACAATAAAAGCATGACTGAAGTGTACTTAGCATGTTAAAAGTGCACTCGTACTTTTTGTGCTAAGAAAAAGTATGTTTACAATATGCTTATTTAAAGTGTACTTAAAATTAGATGTAGTTAAGTTGCTCTCAAATAAAGTACACTTAGCGAACCATACTTAAAGTGGACTTCGAAGATGTTTGGCTAAAGTGTATTTAGAGGAATATACTAATAGTCCTCTAATAGTGAACTTACGTAAAGTGTATTTTTTAATAACATATTGCAATTGTACTTTTTCAAAATACAATATGATTACACTTCACCCAAATGTCTTCGAAGTGTGATTTTCTATAGTGCGCTTTAAAGTAAATCGCTTTAACATATTGCAAGTACACTTTTTCTAAGTGCACCATGATTGTACTTCACCCAAATATCTTCAAAGTGTGCTTACACAAAGTGCATTTACCCATCATGCACCATCATGCATGTCCCATCATGCAATTCACTTCTTGGAGCTAAATTTCTCAAACAGAAAGCCATTTATCTTGAAGGAATATTTTTGGTTTGCATGAAAATATTACTCATTGTTATATTCTGTGTTTATTGTAGGGGTTTTTAAAATTTAAAGTGGTACACAAAAAATGACTTTGTTCCCACCGTCATTATGATGGTCACGTATATGTTCTGGTATATATAGACTCACACTTCCCATGATGTCATGGTGGGAGGTAAGTTGGAACTAGTTGTTTAAACAAAGAATAAAAGGTCACCATTAATGATTAATTCAGGTGATCAACTGCAGGAAGGTGATGCTAGATTGAAATTAAGTGATATGTGTATCTGAAATCTCTGTAACAATGCAATGATTGTAAATGTCAGTCGTGCTAGGCATGCATACTGTAACACTACTGTGACATGTGACTGTGTGTAATGTACAAGCTCTGAGGACCAGCATGGATTGTAGTTTGACATTTATATCGTGTCATGTACTTGGGAGTATACTGTAAATATACTTCAAGCATACCTGTTATATATTTACAATACTTAATATGATATACTTTTTACAGACTTAAAATGTTCCAATGTAGTCCAAAGAAACATGAAGTTAATATACTTTTACTGAACTTCTAGTAACAGTAAAATGTTATAGAAGTGTACTCAAGCACACTCTTAATGCCATACGAATGCATGAAAAGCGTGTTTGGAGCATACTTTCAAAAGTATGCTTGTAGTGCACTTAAAGTTGTCCAAAAGCGGTGCCAATTTAGCATCCTCAGTGTGCTGCAAGTGTGCTGAAGTACTGCTTTAGTAGTGCTTCAGCGCACTAATAGTGCAATGAAGCGCACTTTAAATCGCCGAAAATAGTACACTTTGTACTAAGTACGGTCAAAAAAAAGTACACTTTAAGTATATGGGTTTTT
>NC_085865.1:2581114-2583614 GCF_034702125.1 Engraulis encrasicolus
ACACACGCACTCACACCCACAGCAGATATTTAGTTTCCAGTGACAGGATGGGAGAACATTTCTCTCATAAAGGGCCTGCATTTTTCTAGAGCACTGTGGGGTGAGGTGCCTGCCTTGCTGTCATTGCCACCCACCCTTCAGTATTTTTTTTTTAATGACATAAGATTATCTTTTTTAAATGACATAAGATTAGCCTATATTTGCAGACTACATTCATAAACATTTATTTCTTAGTGGTAAAACCAATAAGCCTGATGATAACGCTTTTCAAACAAATGTTGCTTATTATGACTTTGTTTATGCAGCTCTCACATGCATAATGAGAATCAGATGCAATAATGGACCCAACAAAGAGGACACATAGATAGGAGGACACCAGGTTTTGCCAACAAGAAAATGGCACATTGATGCAATGTTGAATAAATGCAACAGCCAATAATAAATCATCAAGTTGCTCATAACTTTGTTTGAAATCTTATGAGGGGCTTAGCTTTCCAAACGAACTATTTGGGGACTGTTTAAAAGTGTGAAAAGTTTATCAAGCAATTCGTTTTTAAGTAGGCTACCCCTAGTTAGCTGCCAGCAGAGCTCGAACACAATTTGCCTTCATTTGTGTTAGCAACTAGCTACAGCTAGTGCTAAACCAATTCGAAGTCCTAACACACTGTATGCAATGAAATGTGGACCATTACTTTCAAAAACGAGGCAAAGAGAACTTTGTAAATAATTTATGTACAAGTTCTACCGTACTTCCCTTCAGTAGTCTACCTCACAACAGCCTCTGCCACCCTCATAGTCACTTCTGTTTGGAGCCTGCAGGGAGAAACTGATTGAGGGGGCGGAGACACGGCACGCATCTTCCTAGCGTCTGTGGCGCGATTTCAAAATAAGAGCCGGCAGCGCGATCGGACCAAAAAAAAAAAAAAAATTTTTTTTTTTTTTTTTTTTTTTTTAATTTTTCAAAATTATTCGAGGGCCACAAATAGATGCCCCGCGGGCCACAAGTGGCCCGCGGGCCGCTATTTGAGTATGGGGGCTATACGTAGTGAGTACGTAGGCATTTGGGACGCAGCCTACAGTACGTAGTGACTACGTGGGCATTTGAGACGCAGCCTCAAGAACAGGACGTAGTGACTACGTAGGCATTTGAGACGCAGCCTCCAGAACAGGACGTAGTGACTACGTAGGCATTTGTGACATGGCCTAGAGAACAGTACGTAGTAACAACGTAGGCATTTGGGACACGGCCTACAGTAGGTAGTGACTACGTAGGCATTTGGGACGCAGCCTACAGTACGTAGTGACTACGTGGGCATTTGAGACGCAGCCTCAAGAACAGGACGTAGTGACTACGTAGGCATTTGAGACGCAGCCTAGAGAACAGTACGTAGTAACAACGTAGGCATTTGAGACGCAGCCTCCAGAACAGGACGTAGTGACTACGTAGGCATTTGGGACGCAGCCTCCAGAACAGGACGTAGTGACTACGTAGGCATTTGGGACGCAGCCTCCAGAACAGTACGTAGTGACTACGTAGGCATTTGGGACGCAACTAATTCCCTCCTTTCTTCCCCTGCTCCCACTGCTACCAAACATGGGCATCACATCACACTGATAGGGGCCAATAATTACTAATCGCGCGCACACACGCATACGCACACACACACACACACACACACACACACACACACACACACACACACACACACACACACACACACAGACACACACACACACACACACATGTGCACACACACAGACACACACATACACACACATACACACACACGTACATACACACACACACACACATGCATGCATACACACAGACACACAGACACACACACGTTGCTGATAGGCTGGGATACTGGAGAGTAAGTACTGGCCGCCAATGGGCTGGTGGAATTTGTTGGAATTTGGCATAACAATGTTAACTGGCAGAGGAATGACCATGGCAGCCACGCACACACACACACACACACACACACACACACACACACACACACACACACACACACACACACACACACACACACACACACACACACACACACACACACACACACACACACACACACACACACACACACACACACACACACACAGGGCACAACAGCAGTCCAGTCACAATACAGACCAGATTCACACACTATCATTACAACAACATTTGAGGAGCTTTGTGGCAAAACAAACACTTTGGGAAATTGACATTTTTGTATTGGTCATATATTGCATTGCATTGCAAAATTAATTTCATAGAGATTTAAAAAAAAAAATGGCAAGAATTCACGCATCGATGACATGACGTCTGAACAGTCATTTGCTATAATAAAATGAGGAAGTAAAAAAAATGGTGAATAAATTCTCTGACTAAGGCACTCCAAATTAAAATATGACAGGTCCTACATGGACATATTATTGGCCATGTTTTTAATATGTCCATGTAGGACCTGTCATATTAATTAACATTAATTAATTAATTAACATTTTAATTTGGAGT
>NC_085865.1:2586114-2588614 GCF_034702125.1 Engraulis encrasicolus
TGGTCCATTGATTGCTTCTGGTGATTGACTGGAGTAAATCTTTCAAGGCAAGGGGGGGCAACACACACACACACACACACACACACACACACACACACACACACACACACACACACACACACACACACACACACGCACACACTGCAGGCCTAAATGCAACCAAGGGGATCAGCGCTACTTCATAATCATGTGATCGGCACTAGTTCACCATAGAGCATGACTAGGGAGTGGATTTTCACTCCCGTCCCATCCCGGTCCCAGAAAAAAAATCCCATCCCGTCCCGTCCCCGAGTGGAGTAAAAGAAACAAATCCCATCCCATCCCGTCCTGAAAATAATCTCTCCCAATCCTGCCCACTCCCACTCAAAATCAATCCCACTCCCGTTTCATGGGCTTTTTAAATGAAAAAATAAGCAATCATTCCCGCTCTCATTCATTTTTATTCCCGCTCCTGCCCGCTCCCATTCATCTTTATTCCCGCTCCTGCCCGCTCCCGTTCATCTTCAAAATTTTGACTCCCATCCCGCGGGAATCCCGCAGGACCCGCGGGACCCACGGGAATTCCTGAAAAATGTCATCCTCTAGTTCACCACTCTCAGTTCAAACCCGCCTCCTTCGGGGATGGGAGGCACAGCACGATAGGTCCTTAAACCCGCCACCTTCGGGGATGGCAGGCACAGCACGATAGGTCCTTAAACCCGCCACCTTCGGGGATGGCAGGCACAGCACGATAGGTCCTTAAACCCGCCACCTTCGGGGATGGCAGGCACAGCACGATAGGTCCTTAAACCCGCCACCTTCGGGGATGGCAGGCACAACACCATAGGTCCTCAGCGCAACCGTATGAGGCCCGGAAGGAGGTTTACTAACACTCTATAGCCTAGCGTAGCCGAACTCTGCAAGTCAGCATCCGTTACATGAAGCATTCTATTTTGAAGAGATCAAAGGATATGATTCTCTGCATAACTTTTATCATTTTAACCCAGGGTTTCCCAAACTGTGGTGCGTGCACCCCTGGGGGTGCGCTGCCTGCCATAAGGGGGTGCGCGAGCTAAATAGAGCAATGGTGGATATGTGAGTTTTTATCCAGCATTAATGAACATGAAGTAGTTTTTAATTGTATGTTGAATTGTATCCTGGAATGGTCCATCTGAAGTGGAAGACTATTGGAAAAGAGGATTTCCCAAAACAACTGTGCATAATGTGCAGTGAATGCGCAGTGAATCATACTTGCATGGCCATCAGCACACCAAAATATTCGCTTAGGGGGTGCGCGAACCACATTGAAATGTACAAGGGGGTGCGCAGGGGAAAAAGTTTGGGAACCGCTGTAGGCCTATTACACTATTATTACCCCATTCCCAAACTTAACCATGATAAGGCCCCCATAGACCGGTTGGTTCCAGCCAAGGCCCCCCTTACACGGGTCGTGCCACATTTTTTTCTGTGCACCGCAGCTCCTTTCAAAACCATAGGCCTAGTCTAGGTCTGTCGGTCATTGCCCCACTGGGATATATAAAATCATAACAATAATAGGCCTAGTAGTGATGTAATAGTATAGGCCTAACTAATGGGAATATAGTTAATCTTATTTTTGTTTATTTTGGTGTATTAGTTATTTAATTTATGCAATTATTAATTTTGTTTTGCTATAGCCCAACATCTAGGCCTACATTTCCTGCCAACCTGCTGCAGCCCCCCCCCCCCCCCCCCCCCCCCCCCCCCCCCCCCCCCCCCGACTCCCAGGTCCCCACTTTGAAAACCATTGCACTATACCTACCTTCCATCCTTTTTATTATGTGATGGCTGATGGTGCTGCAGTTTCAAATCAAGAGTAGGGCGGCTATGGTGACCCCGTTATTGATTTTATGATCAATGGTGCCATGAAGTGTGATTAGCCTACCTACCTGCAGAGAGCAGTGTGTTAAATATGATTTGGCTGACAAGACAGACTAGGCTACAGAGTCCAAGACAATTTATGACAGACAGATAGACAAAACACATCTCAAGCTATCAACGGTAGTCTAGTGTGTGCCAACGGCAACGGCCATGAGTTTGGGCACATTGTTAGTAGGCGTCCATTCAATTCATCCCGCACTAGCAGCAGCAGTCGAGTCCAGGACCAGTTGGGTCAGCAGGTTTCTCAGCTGTCGTCCATGAGGCAATGGAATGTATTTTGGAACTTGTAGTCCCGAACTAACGGAATCCTGCCGTGACCTAGCAAAACGGACACGTTCTCCCGTTTCAATAAATAGCACACTCTGCGTTCTGGTATGAACGCGTTTGTTCGTTGAGCCGTGTTTTGTCGCGGTTTTGGTGTTTTTTTGTTCAAAAACATAACCACACTGCGCCAAACGAACTGAAAAAGAACTACAACTCCCCCAAGTCCAGAGGAATGGATGGTCTCTTCTGTTTCCCATCCCCCCCATATCCCACCGACACCACTTCCATCAGCTACCCGCAATCTTCATTCAGAGGCGGAGAGTCCGGTCACAACAAC
>NC_085865.1:2593614-2596114 GCF_034702125.1 Engraulis encrasicolus
AAGAAAGCCCCCCCCATTTTTTTTCTTAATACAATACAACCAAAAAAAATTTAAACCAAAAAATAAATGCGCGGAGGCTTGGTCTTTAGGGGCCTCTTTAAAGAGCCAACATGTGAAAATACAGTAAAAGTATCATTTTAACACAATATGAGAACACAAATGTAGACCAATAATGAAGTGTTTTTTTTTAATTTTCGGAGGCCTGGATTTCAGGGCCCCCTAGGTTCTTGGGGGCCCCTGTGCCTGAGCCCGGTAGGCCCGTTCAGTAATGCAATGGGGCTGCTGCAGTGTTGCTATAGGGGGGCCTGGGGGTCTGGGCCTGACTGCCTGAGGTCGCGCTCGGTGGGCTTTCACAGCGGAGGTCAAAGTTCACATGCAAATCTGCAATGTACCGTGCCGTGGCGTGCAGAGCAGAGCCGACCCCAGCAGAGGAGAGGAGAGGAGAGTAGAATGGAGTGGAGCTGCTGCGAACGCAGCTGAGTGTCCTTCCTCTGCTGTCGTTAATCTCACACACATTCCTGGACAACGCTCGGGGCCGCGTATAAGCCCCCGGCACGTGTGTGTATGTGTTCTTGTTTGTGTGTGTGTGTGTGTGTGTGTGTGTGTGTGTGTGTATGTGTGTGGTGTGTGTGTGGCATGGGGTGAGGCTGGCCATGACCTATGCTGTGTGTGCCCATGTGAGCGTGGGGGTGGGCGAGGGGGGTGGAGGGTGGTGGGTGTGTCTTTTCTGATTGAGTGACGATGGCTGTCCAGTTGTCTTTGTGTGTGTGGTGTCAAACTGTTAAAGAGCGAGACGCACGGCACACAGTCATTGGCACAGCACAGATGAAATGCAACACACCCACACACACATGTAGTCATGCACTCAGTCAGTCAGTCACTCACACACACACACATGCACACTCACACACACACACACATACACACACACACTTGCATTCAATCCATTTGCTCTCGCGCCTCACACACAAAGCCCAGCACATGTGTGACACAGATCGCATGCCAGAGAGCCGGCTGAGCAGTAAACAGACGGGCTACACAGAGAAAGAAAGCTGCGTCGGTTCTGACTGACTATAACGAATACACTCTTGAGCTACGCTGTCGTATGTCAGCTATGGATGTAGGCTGGTCTGCAATAGAGTTATTTATTACTATATTATTACATTGCACTTAGCTGACACTTTTCTGACTTACAGTTATTTACAGGGTATTGGTTACAGTCCCTGAAGCAATGTGGGGTTATGTGCCTTGCTCAAGTTCATCTCAGCCATGGAGTACTGTAGGGAGTGAAAGGGTGGGATTTGAACCTGCAACCCTCTGATTGAAAACCCATCTCCTTATCCACTAGGCCACGGCTGCCCCGGTTCTGACTGACTATAACGAACATACAATTGAGCTATGCTGGTTCTCCTGAAGACAATCTAATGCAGCTATGTAGCTATGAGAGATTACGAAGGTATGCTGGTGCTACTCAGAGAAAGAAAGCTGTGCTGGATCTGACTGACTATAACGAACATACAGGGCCCTTCCCAAAACCTAGGACAGCACTTAAAAAAGTGTATCAGCCTAATTAGTCACACCCAATGATTGGATACTCTTTATTAGTCACACCCTGTGATTGGATATTCCGTAGAGTTCACCAAAGAGTATCCAATCACTTGGCGTGACTAATTAGGCTGATTAGGAAGTGCACTGTCCTAGGTTTTGAGAAGGGCCCACAATTGAGCTATGCTGGTTCTCCTGATGACAATCTAATGCAGCTATGTGTGTATGCTGGTCCACATAGAGAGATGATGATGATGTATGTCCTCTACAAGTCTTCTGTTGTCCAGTCTTGCACTTTAAATGTCTGTATGAGCACTGTCTATGTCCATACTGTCTTAAGTCCATGTATAAGTACTGTCTATGTCTATACTGTCTATGTCCTTACCTTAATTAGTCTATGTCTGTATGGGAAAGCAAGAAATGTAATTTCAAATTCTTTGTATGACCAGTGCATGTAAAGAAATTGACAATAAAACCTACTTGACTTGACTTGACTTGATGAAGGCATGCTGCTGGTGCTACTCAGAGAAAGAAAGCTGTGTTGGATCTGACTAACTATAACAAACACACAACAATTGAACTATGCTGGACCCCGTTTCTCGAAAGCATTGTTGCTAACCAGTTAGCAATTTACAGGCTTCGAATGGGAAATTGTATTGCAACCAAGTAAGTTGCTAACTTAGTATGTATGTATGCTGGTCGCATAGAGCAGAGGTGGGGAACCTTTTTCATTCAAGGGGCCACATTAAATTCATCCGAGGGCCGTAAAAGTCCTCCAAGGGCCGTACTATGAACAAAAAACAGGATTTCACCCTGCACTTTAGGCCTATATTGAAGGCAGCCAACTTCAAAACAGAACCCACCCTCTCTATGTCCCCAGAATATAACTTAATTGTATTGTAAATGTATTTTCTAAGATTCCATTGCAAAATTGCACGAGGAGCCGGATAAAACA
>NC_085865.1:2606114-2611114 GCF_034702125.1 Engraulis encrasicolus
TGTGTGTGTGTGTGTGTGTGTGTGTGTGTGTGTGTGTGTGTGTGTGTGTGTGTGTGTGTGCGTGTGTGTGTGTTTTTGTGTCTGTCTGTCTGCCTGAGTGTGTGAGCGTGTGCGTGTCGTGTTGTCTGTCTGAGCCAATCTGTGTGTGTGTGTGTGTGTGTGTGTGTGTGTGTGTGTGTGTGTGTGTGTGTGTGTGTGTGTGTGTGTGTGTGTGTGTGTGTGTGTTTTCATGTGGGGAGAGTTGAGCGTGCACATTCCCAATGGCTATAATGCGTTTACTGCTCACAAGAGTGTTCCGAGCTGACTAAAATGTGTGTGTGTGTGTGTGTGTGTGTGTGTGTGTGTGTGTGTGTGTGTGTGTGTGTGTGTGTGTGTGTGTGTGTTCTGCATTATTCATGTGATGGTTTTCTGGTGCTCTCCTCTTCTCCTCTCCTCTCTCTCCTCTTCTCTTCTTCTCCTCTCTCCTCTTCTCCTCTCTATCCTCTCTCTCCTCCTCTTCTCCTCTCCTCTTCTCCTCTCTCCTCTTCTCCTCCTCTCCTCTTCTCCTCTCCTCTTCTTCTCCTCTCCTCCTCTCCTCTTCTCCTCTCCTCCTCTTCTCCTCTTCTCCTCTCTATCCTCTTCTCCTCCTCTCCTCTCTCCTCTTCTCCTCCTCTTCTCCTCTCCTCTTCTTCTCCTCTCCTCCTCTTCTCCTCTTCTCCTCTTCGCCATGTCATTGCAAAGGGCAGCGCTCAGGGCTCACCCGGACCAGGACTCTCTCTCTCCCCCTCACACTCTCTACATGTCTTCCTCTCTCTCTCTCCCCCTCACACTCTCTACATGTCTTCCTCTCTCTCTCTCCCCCTCACACTCTCTACATGTCTTCCTCTCTCTCTCTCCCCCTCACACTCTCTACATGTCTTCCTCTCTCTTCCTCTCTCTCTCTCCCCCTTGCTCTCTACAAGTCTTCCTCTCTCTCCCCCTTGCTCTCTACATGTCTTCCTCTCTCTCTCTCTCTCTCTCCCTCTTACACACTCTCTCTCTCTCCCCCTTACGCTCTCTACATGTCGTCCTCTATCTTCCTCTTACACTCTCTACATCTCTCTCTCTCTCTCCCCCTTACACTCTCTTCATGTCTTTCTCTCTCTCTCTCTCTCTCTCTCTCTCTCTCTCTCTCTCTCTCTCTCTCTCCCTCTTAAACTCTTTACACGTCTTTCTCTTCTTCCTCTGTTCCATCTATCTCTCTCTCCTTCACATTCTCTACAAGTCTCTCTCCCTCCTCTGTTCTCTCTCTCTCTCTCTCTCTCTCCCTCTTAAACTCTTTACACGTCTTTCTCTTCCTCGTCCTTTCCATACCATTTGCTCTTTGCAAGTCTTTTCCTCTTTCTCTCTCCTTCTCTCTCCCTCCCCCTTTCTCTCTCTCTCTCCCTCCCCCTTTCTCTCTCTCTCAGTCTCATGCCTTATTGGCATGCCGAATAGCACATACTGTATAGGTACGGTGTGTGTGTGTGTGTGTGTGTGTGTGTGTGTGTGTGTGTGTGTGCGTGCGTGCGAGTGTGTGTGTGTGTGTGTGTGTGTGTGTGTGTGTGTGTGTGTGTGTGTGTGTGTGTGGGTGGGTGTGCGTGCGTGCGTGCGTGCGTGCGTGCGTGCGTGCGTGCGTGCGTGCGTGCGTAGTGTGTGAATGAGGCCAGGCGCTGTAGGAGGTGTTGGACGTCAGCCAGTGCGTAGCTTCAGGCTGCGTGTTTGTCTCCTTCTAGTTTTGGGAAATTGCTGAATTCTATAGAATGGTCTCTCTGTGCGTGCACGTTTATATGTGTGTGTGTGTGCGTGCGTGCGTGTGTGTATGTAATGTGTGCGTGTGTGTGTGCGCGTGCGATCAGTGCTGTGACATACATCATGAGTCAGGGCTGTGTATGCTGGGTCACATGCAGGCCTCTGTGTGTAAGGAAAGATCGCTGATTAAGGTTGCCTGTGCCTGTGTGTGTATTCATAACTCTGTGCGCGTGTGTGTCTCTGTGCGCGTGTGTCTCTGTGCGCGCGCGCGCGCGCGTGTGTGTGTGTGTGTGTGTGTGTGTGTGTGTGTGTGTGTAGGCTACTTCCTCCTCCTATGTGTACTTGGAGAGCAATGCAATGCTGTCTGTTAAATATAGCTGGAGAACAGCTGCGGAGCCTAGTGTGTGTGTGTGTGTGTGTGTGTGTGTGTGTGTGTGTGTGTGTTTGTGTGTGTCGCTGTGTGTGTGTGTGTGTGTGTGTGTGTGTGTGTGTGTGTGTGTGTGTGAGAGAGAGCGGGGGTACAGAAGGTAATGCACTTGTTGTATCTCTCTGTGACTTTGTGTCTGTTTAGAGTTTTTATTATTGCTGCCACATGTGATGACCACTTTCTCTCTTTCTCTTTTTTCTTCTTTTCTCTGTCTTTCATTCCTGCATTTTTCTTGCTGATTTGCTTTCTTTTCTCTTGTGCACCTACCCTCCCTCACTAAGACACACACACACACACACACACGCACACACGCACACACACACACACACACACACACACACACACACACACACACACACACACACACACACACACACACACACACACACACACCCTGCATTTTCTTGCTGATTTGCTTTCTTTTCTCTTGTGCACCTACCCTCCCTCACTAAGACATACACACACACGAGCGCACGCACACACACAAACACACACACACACACACACACACACACACACACACACACACACACACACACACACACACACACACACACACACACACACACAGAGTCCGTGCTGTTGCGAACTGACCGAACTCTGGTGTAATATTTTTCTCTACCTCCGGCAGATAACATTTCTCAATCCTGCAAAGCACTGGCTTTGCTTCTCCACACACACACACACACACACACACACACACACACACACACACACACACACACACACACACACACACACACACACACACACACACACACACACACACACTCTATCTCCATTAGTCTGCTCTTAACACTCTCCACTCTCCAGATAACTGGGCCATAGGCTACTGTTACAGCTTATGGTTACTCAGCAATCTGCGGCTCGTAATGTGTTCCCGTCCCAACATTAATATATATAGAGAGAGTCTAGGGAAGAGAGACGCACATACAGTACCCGTAGAGAAACAGAGAGGTGAGGGGAGGAGGGTATGAAGTCATTTTCTTTGTCTCCGAGCACAGACCAGAGCCAGCCGACTGCTATTGTTACGGGCCGGGGTGGCTGGGGGTTCAGTGCTGAATGCATGAAGCATAGTGACCTACATGGCACGCCGCCAAACAGCCGTCCCCAAATTCCTAAACTGCGCATCCACCTCACCTGACATGGAGCTGTATTGTGCGGGTTTCTAGTTCCCATATGTGTAAACCTGTGTGTATTCATGTAGATTGTCTGTATCATCTTTAATCCACTGTGTGTGCAATGCAGGTCCTCAATGTGTCTAATGCTGCAGTAGAGTAGTGGTGCAGTAGTGGGGGTGGGCTGCTGGTATGGACCTTGGCCTGCTTAGATGTGTGGGGGGGGGAGGGATGGGGTCAGTAGGTGGGTGGGTGGGGGGCAACACTAAATGGCCCTAATCTGCAAGAGCAGCAGGGATCATTTGTATGGGTCACTATTTGGCCCCATTGGACATATTATAGTATAATGCCTCCACTATGTTCCACTGTGAATCACATGCCTTGTTCTCGTTCCGGCTTCTCTGGACGTGGTCTTTGAGGCCCGTGTTTGTAATGCCTCGTTCTCAGAGGTCTTTGAGGCCTGTGCTTCAAATGTCTTGTTCTCAGTGGTCTTTGAGTGGCCTGAGAGCTTTTCAGGCTGCCGTGTGTTGCGTGCCGTTTCATTCTCCATGGAAATCCAGTTTACAGCGTGAGGGAACATGCCGTGAACTTCTGTGGAGGGACAGCGTGACCGTGTCCTTTAAATCCTAAAAATGTGACAATGGTCCCAAACATGTAGCTCAAAACACTGGCATGTTGCTGGCTATGAAACCCATTTGGCTGCCATTATTTTTAGGGTTATAGCTGAGATATTAATATACACTGGCTATTAAGATATTATTAATATACACTGGCTGGCATTGAGATATTAATACAGAAGCTATGAAACAGGCCCAAGTAGACTATTTGGTCAGCAAAGGAAGTCAGAAGAACAAGAAACCAATTAATAAGTAAAAAGTAACGAGTAAAAAACTAACAATCCCATCCTGACAACTGATATGCAAGTGTTATGATTTCAAATTAACATTACACCTGGCTATCGAGAAAATTCCGATACTTTGGGAAAATTCCAATCGGATCCGATCTCTGAATTATGTTGATATCTGAACCCGATACCGATACACCGATACCGATATCCCATCCCTAAGTCTAATGCCTGTTTCTGGGATCCCTCTGGTCATGGTATTCCTGGATTATCATGGAAATTCAACAGAGATGTTCCCAGTCATGGAAAGACTTCAAGCACTCAAAATCGATTTACATTGTATGCCTCACATTCACCCATCCACACTCTCATTCACACACCGGTGGCCATGGCTGCCACACAGGGTACCACCCTGCCACCAGGAGCAACTTGTATCTTGCTCAAGGACACATCAATGGGGTCAGGCACTGCGGGGCTCGAACCTGCAACCTACTGGTTGCTGAACAGGCTCCTGTACCACCGGAACCACCAGTCAGGGAATGTCATGTCAATTTCAGTAGTGGTTTTGATCTTAATCTGATTACCCATCAGATCTTGGGGTGTGTTTTGGACCGGATATAGCCAGTTTGGTTTGCTTTTGGAACCCCCCCAACACACACACACACACACACACACACACACACACACACACACACACACACACACACACACACACACACACACACACACACACACACACACACACACACACACAGCAGAGCAGATGTTGCCGTCTCAGCTATAACAAGAGAGGAGAGGAGATAAGATGTGACATTAATGACATCATCATCGTCACCAGGAGTGTGTCTCGGTTGTCTCAGCT
>NC_085865.1:2631114-2641114 GCF_034702125.1 Engraulis encrasicolus
TCTCTCTCTCTCTCTCTCTCTCTCTCTCTCTCGCTGACTCACTCTATTTGTCTTTGACTCTTTCTCTCTTGCTCTCTCCTTCTCTCTCTCTCTCGCTCTCTCGCTCTCTCTCTCTCTCTCTCTCTCTCTCTCAGAAGGGGAGAGTATGTAAGGAGACGCTGCTGTGTCAGCGTGTTGCCATGACAATGCCGTCAGTCCCCAGTTTAGTCGTCCCTTGTGGCTGTGTACCCCCCTCGTCTGACTGTCCCCCACGCCCCTTTTTACACACACACACACACGCACAAACACACACACACACACACACACACACACACACACACACACACACACACACACATATCGTACACACACACACACATATCGTACACACACACACACACACACACACACACACACACACACACACACACACACACACACACACACACACACACACACACACACACATACACACACACACACACACACACGTACACACACACACACACACACATGGTCAGATGGTTGAATTGATCCAGGCATGCGGAGAACCAGCCGTGGGCACTTAGTGCAACCTGCCTATGTCATCAGCTACAAGCCTTCCATAGTCCTCTGTCTGTTCCTCGTGGGTAGATGTTCTTCATAGAGGCCATTCATTGATAAAAGTGGACTCTACTGATACATTCATAAATTCCCATAGATGTTACTCAGATACTCATAGATGCCGTTCATGATCCTCTTTGAAAATGTCAGAAATACATGTTTACATGTTTAGTACAGTGATAGCTTATGTTTTTTATTTTCATTATGTATATATTTTTTGTCATATTTGTATTTGGTTTATACTTATTCCATTCGTTTCACTTCAATGCATCCCTATATGAACTCTAAGCTTGCATGATGAAAAGCCCTACCACACAAACATTTTGATCTATTTCCTGCATAACATTTTCAACTATCGCAAAGTTTCTTTCTACACTATGAACGTTCACTTCTGTGGGTGCATATAGCATCTTAACTTTATCCACGTTCAAACTTTTTTGCTTGGTGGTGTAATCATTTGCATCATAAATCATACGTATACACACACACACACACACACACACGCACACACACACACACACGCACACACTAAGACTTAGGGTCTTGGCAAGCGCTACTATCGGGAGAAAGAGAAATAGCACCTTCACGGCCATATATTATCAGCTATGTGTGACGCCGCAGACAGGCTAACAAGAAAAATGCTCATAAATAAGCACGGAGAAGAGAGAATGAACGAACGGGAGAATGGGAGTGCGGGGGCCCGGACTTAAGAAGAGGTGTCTAAACTCCGTTTTTTATTTATTTCCTGTATTATTTATGGGTTGGCATTCCTCTCCCGGCTGCCGTGGTTTTGTATGGTGCTGTTTCAAGGCTACGGGGCCGCAGTAAAGTGACTTATGCTCTGCATTGTCCTCCCTCCACTCATCACACCTCCACCACCGACGACTTTTGTTACTGCTTTTACTCCTCATGGTGACTTGATGAAGCGGAAAAATGGACTGAAAGCATTTTCTGTTTTTCTCTCTTCTCCATTTATCTTTCTTTCTGTATCGCTCTCTCTCTCTCTTCTCTTACTCTCTCTCTCTTACTCTTACTCTCTGTCTCTCTCTCTCTCTCTTCCCTCTCCTCCCTCTCTTCCCTCTCTCTCTGTCTCTGGCTCTCCCACGCCGTTCCACTCCCACAGTTAAATCAATTCATGAATCTTCTCTAATTGTTTGTGGTCCATGGGGAGTTTACTTCATTAGGCGCAGCGTGCAGTACTACTAGCACTACGGCCTCCTAGCGCCCCTCCCCCAGCGCCTCCCATAGCAGGAGGCCTCCCAGACCTCTAAGGGAGGAGGAGGAGGAGCGGGCGTTATCTGAGGACGACTATGGAGGAGGAGGAGGAGGAGGAGGAGGAGGAGGATGAGGAGGAAGGAGGAGGAGGAGGAGAGGGAGGAAGAGGAGGATGAGGAGGAAGGAGGAGGAGGAGGAGATGGAGGAAGAGGAGGTGGAGGAGGAGGAGGAGGAGAGGGGGAACGGGCGTTATCTGAGGACGACTATGGAGGAGGAGGTGGAGGAGAGGTAGAAGGAGGAGGAGGAGGAGGAGGAGGAGGAGGAGAGGGAGGAGGAGGAGGAAGAGGAGGAGGAGGAGGAGGAGAGGGATGAGGAGGAGGAGGAGGAGAGGGAGGCGGAGGAGAGAGATGAGGAGGAGGAAGTGTAGGAGGAGGAAGAGGACAGGGGGAACGGGCATTATCTGAGGACGCCTATGGCGGTGGAGGATGAGGAGGAGGGGGAGGAGGCGGAGAAAGGGGTAGGACCCCCCCCCTGACTTGCATAATCTTCCTGCCCACCTTTTCCACTGATTGGGACTGGTGTCCTCTTGACCTTGGAGCTGTTTTAGCGCTTGGAAACATACACCTCATTATTCCACATAAACAAAAAAGACACATCCTGGACACGTGTGTGTGTGTGTGTTTTTTTTACTCTGCATTGGGATATATTCGGCATTCAAAGGGGTGCATATCATTATTTCAAGGCAAGGAGCCGTGATTGTGTCTGTTTGCCCTTGGGCTCTCACCATTTTAGCTGCGTATACAGTATGGGGTTTATTATTCTACTGAAACGACGCACTTGGTTCGCCCTCTGAAAGCCTAAAGTGGAGCATATTGATAGGGTGTGTTTTTTTCCTTTACATAGCAGATTATTGCCTAAAGCGTAACGGGGGTGAGTGTCAAGGCACAGAGCAGAGCTTCGATTGCATTACTGCATTACCGTCAGCAGGATTTAGTTAAAAAAAAAAGACAGAAGGTTCACGTCCCTGGTTGTCAAGATGGCTGCCCCCCTGCATATACGAATGCTTACTGAACAGAAACATAACTGTGAACTCAATACATTTAAGAGTCCCATGCCAGTGCCTGTCAGACCTACTGCATGTCCTCTTGCGTCCAGTTGCAATGCATTATGGCAGTGGTTCCCAACCAGGGGTACGTGTACCACTAGGGGTACGCGAGCACACCTCAGGGGGTACGTGGAAAAATGTAACTTTGAATGGGGGACAATTGAGTGGGTACTCATTGTACAACAAAAAGGCTTAGGGGGTACGCGAGACAAAAAAGGTTGGGAAACACTGCATTATGGTCACTATACTAGTGTGTGGGCGTGTTATTTCAGTGGCTTGAGACTTAAAACATGTCAAACTGAGCCATAGCTGTTAAAAAAAAACAAATAAGCTTCATGCCTTAGCCTTAAGCGTGTGCATTACCACCGTCAGAGTGACTATGCGTTATTGTAACGGCCTTCGATAATGTTTCCAAAGGGATCACTCGGCCTGCATAATTACTTGGGGCCGATATCAGGATGGCTGCCTCATCATAAATACTGAAGGGCAATATGAGGATGGCTGCCTCGCTAGGTAAGGCTAAGACAAGCTGCTTGTCGTGCAGACGAGAAGTCAACGCAGACCGATCGATTCTCGAGTCCGTAGAGTGCCGTTAAGAAGGGATGCGTAATTGGAGAGCAAAACCCTCTAAAAAACCTGTTTCAAAACTCTTCAAAAGACATTTTTCAAATAATCTCAATCTAAAAAGCCACTTAAAGTGGAAATGAAGCAGTGGCACACAAACACATTTTCAGCGGCTAATTTGTTTTAAAATGTGAGAGGCAAATCAGTAAATCATAAATTCAAGCGGTTTCGTTGGAAAATTACATTTTAATACCGACTTCGACCACTAGGGCGCCGCCATTATTTTTGCTTACGTCACCCGAATGGTATAGCTGACAACTTGATTCGATCATACCGTTAGCTTGCATTCATTGTGAAGCTAAGCTATCAAACAAGTATGGCAAATATGGTAGGTGTTTATCGTAAGTGGGGGGGATCCTTTTGTATCGCCCCCGGATGCTCTAATGAGTACTACAGGGTCAAATCGAAAGACATTCATTTTCATTTATTTCCTGATCCTGACAAAAAACCTGAAGCATTTAAGAGATGGCTGGCAGCTCTGAAGCGCAAGCACCCGCCAAGCGGAACTGGGCAGAGGGTCTGCAGTAAACACTTCTTAGAGAGTGATTATTTGAAAGAGGGATCATTTACGGATGAGGGGCAATTTGTTTGGCGCACTACCAGTCGTTTGAAACCAGATGCTGTACCCTCAATTTTTGACTTCAGCGGATACAGTGTCGGAGAGACTGACAGACCCACAACATCTGAGCTCTCAGGCTCTGCCATTGGGCGCCGAGACCGAGCACATAAACGCGCTTGCCAGGCAGAGGAAAGAGAGGTAAGTTGTTATTCTACCGACTTGAAAATGATATCAGTATCCATATCCAAGATGAAATATCTATTTTGTTATTCGGCCAAGTTTTCTTGAGTCAGACCAACTGCTTTTCACTCCTGTCGAGAGATAGTGAATTCTCGGAAATGTGTTGTTTAGTTATATTCAAAGATGAAGCTAGCTATGAAGCTAGCTGTACAGCTAGAGCTACGGGATACAAGTTTGGCATGGGTCGACTGGTTTAGTTATTGGGGTCGTCACCGTTATGCATTCAGAAGAAATGAATATGGAAGGTCTGTTTCTTTAGCCATGTATAAGCTTTTGAGAGAACAGACAAGTGTGGCTGCTCACCACAACCGCTCGACTCACACTGGTGAATTATAAGAGCGCTCCATTATCCAAGCTCCCGCCCTTGGCTTGTGTTTATCGCTACTCATTCGGCCACCCCCAGAGAAAAGTGACGTTTTCCAGCCGCAACCTTTTGGGGTGCATTTTCCGTTCAACACCGTGATGGCAAATGAGAAATTGACTTGTGAATTGTACTTATGCAAGATACTGACGTAAACTTGTCTCGCCAATGACGACATCATCAGGGAACAAGCATAAGGGAGTTCTGGAGTTAGGTTAATGATCATGAACCCAAATACCAGGCTACGGGAAGGCAAGTCGATCAGAGGCAATCAAGACTCGCTTTCATGTCACTGTGTGCTCTTCTGTCATGGACAGAAATCTATAAATCTTTTGGACATCCTTCATGGGCGCAGGTGCGTCAACGGGATAGTACCGCACTCTCGATTGAACGCTAAACAAAACTGTGCGAAATAGAAAAAAAGACGCAGGTGCTACAACCACATCTATTGCCACTACTGTGTTAATTAAGTGATCACCAGCAAGGGAAAACGAATAAGCAATGCTTTTATAAATGTATAATCCAGGGGGGAAAAGTGTAATTTAAAGTTATTTAATTTAGTGTCAAGAATTTTCTTGCCAGTAGGCTACCACTGTCATTGAAGGCAACACAATTGTGTGTAGCATTGTGTATAATGTGTGTGTGTTTCTTTTTTTAAGATGATGGCACCATTGGTGGAGGGTCCAAGAAGGCAGGGCAGCGGCAGTAGTGTCGACGGCAGCAGCAGAAAAGTGGATGCCAGCACCCAGACTGATCCAGTACTACCGGAACTTAGAAGTCAGGGAACCGTGACTGAGGACATTTACAACTGGCAAAGTGTCATTAATGACCACTCCTACAGCACATTCCTTGATGATTTCAGTCTGGAGAACATCACAACACCAAGGGCTTCATCACCACTGGAAAGTACAGCATCACTCTCTTCGATGAGTGAGGAGTCAGTCCATGAAGACATGCCTTTGGATGATTTTGAATTTTCACTGAGTGAAGAAGATACAGACACTAGTTTTATCGATGAAGAGGATGAGGAGGTCAGTGTCTCCAGTGACCGAAAGAGCATTGTTTCGACTGAACATCTTTTGAAGCTCTTCAATGTGTGCCACTGGGAGAACTGTGGGAAGTGTTTAGTGCAACCACCTGAGGTTCGCAGAATTGGTTTCGGAATGAGAGTTGTTACAGAGTGCATTGATGGCCACACTTACAACTGGACTTCCCAACCCCTTTTGCGAGGTGTCATGGAATGCAATGTCTCCATCCCTACAGCTGTGTTTGTCACGGGAAATGAATGCACTCCATTCATGGAGGTCTGCGAGGCACTTCAGTTGGATAGCCTCTCAAAGAGGCAGTGGTTTAACATCCAGAAAGCCTATGTCATCCCAGTTGTCAATGAGACATGGTGTTTGCATAATGATGCAGTAATGAGCACAGTGAGCGAGGAGCCCTTGATGGTATCAGGAGATTCACGTTACGACAGCCCAGGTCACAATGCATCATACGGCACATACTCTCTCATTGACACCAAGTCTGGTGTAGTCGTGGCCCAAGAGACCGTAAATGTTGCTGAAGTCAAAAACAGCTACTGGCTTGAGGTGGAGGGCCTACATCGATGCCTTACCAAGCTCATTGAGCATGGCATTTCAATCTCAGTCTTGGCAACAGATTGCCACCCATCGGTTCAAAAAGTGATGCGGGAGGAGTATGGTGGCATCAAACACCAGTTTGACTTATGGCATATTGCAAAAAACCTGAAGAAGAGACTGCTGAAGTGCCAGGACGAGCAACTTCTTGAGTGGGCGAGGATGATTGCTAATCACTTATGGTACTGCGCCATGACATGCAACGGAAGTGCCACCAATCTGAAGGAGAAGTGGATATCTGTGCTGCACCACATCACCAACGTCCACTGCTGGACATCGGGGGAGACAATTAGAAGATGTGACCACCCACCGTACACTGCAGAAGATGAGAAGAAACGGCCATGGCTCAACCCCCGCTCAACTGCATTTGAACGCCTCCAGAGTGTAGTGTTGGACAAACTTCTGCTGAAAAAGCTTGAGCACGTCACAGAGGGCATTCATACAGGAAGACTTGAGTGCCTACACTCTGTCTACACAAAGTATGCAACCAAGCGGAAAAAGTATTTGAAAGACAGCTTTCAGGCTCGACTCCGTGTGGCAGCACTGGACCATAACAACAACGTGGTCCGGGAGGATGCGACTAAAAGTGATGGAGAAAAGCAAATGAAGCACTACTTCTCAAAGGCTGCAAATCGGCATGTGGTGGCCCCTGTGAAGGTGGTGAAAGACTACAGCTTCCGGAAGGAAATCGTGGCAGCAGCTCTGAGGAGATGTGAGGTGGTCTCTATCCGTCAAGTGCTGAGGGAATGTCCACAAGGGAAAATGATGACCATTGCTGAACACAGAGGGATTGAAAAACCAGACAAAGAAGTGTCTGTGTCAACACACCTCAGCAGATTTCCCAAAAACCTAAATCCAGAGGTGTAGAAGAGAGGATTGTAAAGAAGCGCAGTCCCGTTCAAGGTAGAACTATATGTTCAAATCCTTTGTGTGTGTGTGTGTGTGTGTGTGTGTGTGTGTGTGTGTCTTTTTTAGAAATGTATATAGTAACTTGTGGCATATAGACTTCATTTACAAGTACACGTAAGACCAGTGTTTGAATATTTTGTGTGTGTGTGTCTCTCTCTCTCTCTCTCTCTCTCTCTTTTAGACCAGAGGAGACTGCCCCCCACACACAGCCTATTCTTGTCCTTCATCTAGTGAGTGACCGTTACCCTCACTTTATCAATACTGAAAACATTAATTGTGTTTATTACCCAAAACACTAATAAGCCTACATAACCATAACTCTGCTTATTTTCTCTCTGCTGTCAACTGCAACCAGCCCAGCCCAGCCTTGACGCGATCCCCACATATCTGCTAAAAAACGTACTTGGTTGCTTAGCAGCACCTTTACTGCAAATTGTTAACACCTCTATGCTCACAGGCATTTTTCCAAGCTCATTCAAAACAGCCATGGTAAAGCCACTCCTAAAAAAGACAAATTTAGATCAGAATTATTTTAAACAACTACAGACCTATATCAAACCTCCCCTTTATAAGCAAGGTACTAGAAAAAGTTGTATTTAAACAGCTTAATCAACATCTGGCTGGGAATGATATCTTGGAAAAATTCCAATCAGGCTTTAGAGCCAACCATAGCACTGAAACAGCACTAACCAAAATAATAAGTGATCTTAGGCTCAGCACTGCCGCTAACAAAGTTTCAGCACTTATCCTCCTCGACCTTGAATTTGAGTTTGACATCCCTGCAATAGACCATAACATAGCAATTGACCGCCTTAAATATTGGGTAGGACTGTCCGGCCACGTCTTAGAGTGGTTCAAAACATATATTACAGGAAGACAGTTTTTTGTCACCATCGGAGAATACATCTCCAACAAGTATGATGTGCCTTTTGGAGTTGCTCTCCTCTTCTCTCTATATATGTTGCCCCTGGGCTCCATCATCAGAGAGCACTGTTGTAGCAATGTTGATTTGCATAGCTATGACGATGACAATGGTCTTCCCCCTAATTATATCTCTAACATGCTCTCTTTTTATGCCCCTGCTCGAGCTCTCAGGTCCACTGATGCCAAGCTGCTAAGGACCCCCACCCCCCCGCAAAAGATCAGCGACGCCGCGTTCGTTTGCTATGCGCCTTAGAGATGGAACGCCCTCCCCATCGAGATCCGATCAGCCACCTCCGTCGACTCCTTCAAGAAGCAGCTGAAGACCCACCTCTTCATCCTTGCCAACTCCTAGCTGCCAAGGCGTCATAGTGTCCCAGCTGCCGCAGCGTCCTTACTGCTCACAACCAGCCCTGGCAGGGGGCTCCCCTGGGTGGCCGCTGGTCTCTGCCTGAGGTTTCTTCCTGACTATAGGGTTTTTTTTTCAGACCTCACTGAGCTTTTCCCCCCCCTACAAACTATGATTCAAGCGAAAGGGAGTTTTTCCTCACCCCTGATGCCACCAGGGGCCGCACCTGAGCGCCCAATCTCTGTGTGACTATCTATGACTTATGCTAGGCCCAGCCACTATACAAATACAATTATTATTATTATTATTATTGTTTTTAGTAACTTGTGCTGATGAAAAAAGAAATTACAAATATGTGAAATACTTAATGTAAATATTAATTACTAATACATGTAAACTGTTTAAACAACTAATTGTTTGGTTGGCAATGAATAAAGTACACAGCAGAATTATTCATAGCTTGTATATATACCATTTTTTATTTCCTAAATCACATATTATAAAATTCAAAGCCACAGTACTGTGGGGAGGGATAAACAGCCCGGATGGCACCGACAACACAGGCTGGTAGTGGAATCCTGTTCCTCCTCCCCAGGTGACCCCTGGACCATAGGCTGAACTGCCTATAAGCTGTAAGCCTGTAAAGACTGGCAGAAAGAAAGTACATCACTGTCTAGTAGAAACTTTGTATCTCCACTATTTAGTTATTTAATTCATTCTCTATTCATCATGAAATATAAATCAGTAGCCTACCCTACTGGGCCTACTGGTGAGTCTCCATGTCTATAGCCCCTAGGCTATGATAAACTCTGTCATAACCAAGTTTAATGTTGAAATGATGTATTTTGAAAAAAAAGTGATTTATAAATGAATTAATAAAAAACAATGAATAGTGGAGATAACACATTGCTGCTGGACAGCGACGACATCAGCATCATCTCATGACTATTTATATTGTTACGGGAGGAGACTAGACAATGCAGACTGTCATTTGTAAGAGGGGTGGGTGTGTCAACAAGCACTGAGGCCAGTGGCTTCGGTTCTTGTTGACACACCCACCCCTCTTACAAAACAGTGCGTTGTGAACTGTCTTTTTTAGCGGAGGTGGCTTCTGCAGTTCCTCAACTACCGGTATGCCAAGAGTGGATATACATCGCTGGCCTTGCCATGCCAAGGCAACGTTACCAGCAAACATTTAATTGTCAACACAACATACTACGTGAAATTGTGAACATGCAACGTTGACAGGTATGTTTGTCCGAAGGATTAGCCAACGATTGCAGTTCCTACTATGGTGCGCTAAGCGTTAGCTCTGAGTAGCTGCTTTGAGATGTCCGAGTCCGACTGCTAAGGTATTGTACATTACAGGCAGGGGGACTTCGCGTGTTGTATTTTGACCATATATCGGTGTGCTAATTAATTGTGAAATCCTACCAGCTGTTTACGGGTCGCTCCAACGTGTCAGCTCTGATGTCCCTCATCAAAAGTAAGGAGACGT
>NC_085865.1:2651114-2658614 GCF_034702125.1 Engraulis encrasicolus
TATTGACAGTCTCTAGCCCAGTGTTTCTCAACAGGGGTGCCGCGGGCCCCCCTCAGGGGTGCTGCGGAAACGTGGCTGCTAAATAAATCATGTATGTACATATTTGTCTAAATTGATAAGTTAATGCTAGTCAGTGGAATCTTTCATCTGCCATTTATGCACAATGAAATAAATATATGTTGCCCCAGTCAGCTACAACTTCATGTGACGTCTCCAAATGTGCTACTTTTCTAAGCTTGTGTGGTATCGGATGCGATGCCATGTTACGGCTTTTTGGTTTGGGCTGCCTTGAAATTTGTCATGATTTGAAAGGGTGCCTCGCCTAAAAAAAGGTTGAGAAACACTGCTGTAGCCTATTGGCAGTGGGCTCAGTGTGCTGTGTTCCATGCTAACCTGTGTAGCACATGTTATATTGGCTATGAGTCTGCTCTTGTTTGAGTGAGTGGGAAACGGTGTATTTGCTTTGGGATGTTTGGTCTCATTTTGGGGCCTCCCAGAGAAGAGGTGTGTGTTTGTGTGTGCCTGCGTGTGTTTGTGTGTGTGTGTGTTTATGCTTGTGTGTGTGTGTGTGTGTGTGTGTCTGTTTGTGTGTGTGTGTGTGTGTGTTTGTGTGTGTGTGTGTTTACTTGTTTACTACACTGCTGAAACCTTCTCTCTCTCTCTCTCTTTCGCAGGCACGCACACATGTACACACGCGCACACACACACACACACACACACACACACACACACACACACACACATACACACACACACACACACACACACACACACACACACACACACACACACACACACACACACACACACACACACACACACACACACACACGTATAAACACACACAGGCACACACAAACACACACACACTTTAGGCAACTCCCTAGCCTCATTGTGCCAACCTAAGTGTGACAAGAAAGTTATTAAAATACATCTGCTGGCAGTGCAGAAGGAGAAAACCCAGGCTAATACACACACACACACACACACACACACACACACACACACACACACACACACACACACACACACACACACACACACACACGCTTACGCAAACTCTTTTGTGAGGATGTTTTACAAGCAGCTGACCACGTGCATGCTTTGTACGCACTCACTGTATTACACACAAGCTAGCAGGCAGGCACACACACACACACACACACACACACACACACACACACACACACACACACACACACACACACACACACACACACACACACGGGCACACACACACACACACACACGGGCACACACACACGGGCACACACACGTACGCCCAAACACACACACACACACACACACACACACACACACACACACACACACACACACACACACACACACACACACACACACACACACACACACACACACACACACACACACTCGCACACACACAACACACACACACACACACACACACACACACACACACACACACACACACACACACACACACACACACACACACACACACACACAGGCACACTCACACGCACCCATAAGCACACACACACACACACACACTCAAACGTACACACACACACACACACACACACACACACACACACACACACACACACACACACACACACACACACACACACACACACACACACACACGGGCACACACACGCACGCCCAAACACACACACACTCACACACACACACACACACACACACACACAGGCACACTCACACGCACACATACACACACACACATACACACACATACGCACACACGTGCACGCACGTGTCGCACACACTCACATACACACACACGCCCAGACACAGGTGAGGATGTCAATGTCACACTGCAGTCCACACACCTCTCTCTCGATTCGTCTCACTCCTTCCTCCTTTCATCACTCTCCCCCTCCTCCTCCTCCTCCCCTCCTCTCTTCACCTCTCTCTCCATTCGTCTCACTCCTTCCTCTTTTCCTCACTCTCCCCCTCCTCCTCCTCCTCCCCTCCTCTCTTCACCTCTCTCTCCATTCGTCTCACTCCTTCCTCTTTTCATTACTCTCCCCCTCCTCCTCCTCCTCCCCTCCTCCTCTTCTCCCCTCCTCCTCTCTTCACCTCTCTCCACCCTTCTTCACCTCCTCACTGCCATTAATACTTCTCTCCATCTTTTTCCTCCTCTCATCCTCATCTCTTTTCTTCCTCCTATCATTTTTTCTCCATGTTCCCTCTCTCCAGTCTCTTCTTCACCTCTGTTCCTCTGTCTTCTTGCAATCCCTTCATCATTGTCTTCTTCGTCTTCGTCCTCCACTTCCTCACCCCCCTCTCCCTCATTTCTCCACCTCCTCCCGTTTCCCTTTATCTTTTGTTTCTTTCTCCTCCACCACCTCCACGTCCTTCTCCTCCTCTTCTTCATCTCCCTTGTTTATGTCATTCCCCCCCTCCCCCTCCTCCTCCTCCTCTTCCCTCTCTCCTCCTCCTCCTCCTCCTCCTCCTCCCTCTCTCCCCCTCCCCCTCCTCCTCCTCCTCTTCCCTCTCTCCTCCTCCTCCTCCTCTTCCTCCTCATCCTCTTCTTCCTCCTCTCCCCCCTCCTCCTCCTCTCCTCCTCATCCTTCCCCTCTTCCTTCCTCCCTTTCATCTCTCCTCCCCTCCTCCTCCTCCCCCTCCTCCCCCCCCCTTCCTCCCTCCTCCTCCTCTTCCCTCTCTCCTCATCCTCCTACTCCTCCTCCTCCTCCTCCTCCTCCTCCTCTCCTCCTCCTCCTCCCCCTCCTAATCCTCCTCCTCTTCCCCTCTCTCCTCCTCCTCATCTTCCTCCTCCTCCCCCTTCCATCCCTCCTCCTCCTCCTCCTCACACCCTCCCCCTCCTCTCCTCCTCTCCCTCCTCCTCTTCCTCCCCCTCCTCCTCCTCTCTCCCTCCTCCTCCTCTCCTCCCCCTCTCCTCCTCCTCTCCTCCTCCTCCTCCTCTCTCCCTCCTCCTCCTCCTCGCCCTCTTCTCTCCTCCTCCTCCTCCTCTCTCTTCTCCTCTCACCTCCTCCTCCTCCTCCTCCGTTTCCTCCTCTTCCTCTCTTTCCTCCTCCTCCTCCCTCTCTCTTCTTCCTCCTCCTCCTCACTCCTCCTCTCCTCCTCCTCTCTCCTCCTCACTCCTCCTCTCTCCTCTCCTCTCCTCCTCCTCTCTCCTCTATCTTCCCTCTCTCCTCCCTCCTCCCCTCCCCCTCCTCCTCCTCCCTCCTCGTTCTCTCCATCTCTCCCCTATCCTCCCTCTCATCCTCCTCTTCCCTCTCTCCTCCTCCTCCTCCTCCTCCTCCTCCTCCTCCCTCTCTCCTCCTCCTCCTCCTCATCCTCCTCTTCCCTCTCTCCTCCTCCTCCTCCTCCTCCTCCTCCATCATCCCCTCCCTCCTCCTCTCTGTCTGCTATTAGGTATCCTGAGGGTATGATGGCTGATGAGAGTTGTGACCTCGTATTTCATGTTGTGGCTTCTTTCCTCTCCTTCCTTCTTTCCTGCCTCCGTTTCTCTCTTCCTCTTTCTTTACCTTCCTCTTCCCCCTTTCCCTCTCTGTGTCTTCCTGTTACTCTCTTCCCCCCTCTCTCTTTCTCTTCCTCTCCCTCTCTCTCTGTCTCTGTCTCTCATCCAGCCCTGGCCTCTCTCTCTCTCTCTCTCTCTCTCTCTCTCTCTCTCTCTCTCTCTCTCTCCCCCCCCCCCCCTCTCTCTCTCTCTCTCTCTCTCCCCCCCTCTCTCCCTCTCTCTGTCTGTCTCTCTCTCTCTATCTTTCTCCCCCCCCCCCCCCCCCTCTCTCTCTCTCTCTCTCTCTCTCTCTCTCTCTCTCTCTCTCTCTCTCTCTCTCTCCCTCTCTCTTTCTCTCCCTCTCTCTCTCTCTCTCTCTCTCTCTCTCTCTCTCTCTCTCTCCTGCCGTAATTGCTTTTCGTCTTCATCACATCTCTCCATCTTCAGACTCATTAACTGCCTTGATAGGGGAGGCGGATTGCACGTGTGTGTGTGTGTGTGTGTGTTTGTGTGTGTGTGTGTGTGTGTGTGTGTGTGTGTGTGTGTGTGTGTGTGTGTGTGTGTGTTTGTGTAATTGTGACTGTGCGTCTGTGCTCTTGACAGGTGTGTGTGTGTGTGTGTGTGTGTGTGTGTGTGTGTGTGTGTGTGTGTGTGTGTGTGTGTGTGTGTGTGTGTGTGTGTGTGTGTGTGTGTGTCTTTGTTCTCCCATGTGTAAGCCTGTGTCATCAGTCTGGGTCCCTTTTTCATGTCTGCAATTGCATACAGTACTCTGTAGGTCCCCCACTATTCATATATTTCTGCACTTCTCTCTTTTGCCCTTGCGATACGTGTACACTGCTGTCCTCTTTTCTCGCCCCACACTCTGCTGAATTTCTAAGTCGCTGGAGAGAAAAAAAAAAAAGAAAGTCGCTTTGAAAAGAGAAAAGCGTCTGCCTAATGAAGGGCTGCTGACCGCATCCAATAGAGACTCAATTCTGGGCCCCCTCTCTCCCTGGCCCTTGGAACCATCGTACGTGATGGGCTGGTGATTAACGTGTGTGTGTGTGTGTCTTCATCTGTGTGTTACAGCCATCATGTACGTGATGGGTGCGCTGGGTCCGGCGGCGGGGTACCTTTTGGGGGGCGTCCTGATCGGCTTCTACGTGGACCCCAAAACCGTCGTCAACATCGACCAGAGTGACCCGCGCTTCGTTGGCAACTGGTGAGTCACATGTCCTTATTAGGGATGTTAAGCGGTAACCGTTTAACCGATAGTCGACCGGTTCAACTTTAACCGGTTAAAATTTTCTGCCACCGGTTAACCGGTTATAATTATAATAATAATTTCCTCCCAAAAACCCCCAAAAAACGATAATTTTGAGGTTTTAGTACGATAATTCAGCATTTTCCATCTGGCAACAGTGGCTGGACATGGCAGGTCCTGTCTGCACAGCAAAAAAAAAGGCTTATGTGAAAAATAATTTAAAAAAATCAGTGCTGTGCATATCAGGCACGCAAACGTTGTATAATTTAAGATTACCGGTTAACCGGTTTACCGGTTTACCGGTTAACCACCGGTTAATGAGTCTCAGTAGCCGGTTAAGAGTTTTTTCAATTTTCGCCATCTCTAGTCCTTATATACACCTTATGGTCCCACCCGTTAACCCCGCCCCTTTTGGCTCTGCCATGGCCTAGCGGCAGAGGTGTCAAAAGTAAACGTAAAAGTACTTTTGTGGTGTAATTACAACACTGGCACATGACATTACATAGCTATTACATGATTTACTCCATTGTACCTAATGAAAGAGATAGACTGTGTTATTACTGAAAAACACTGAAAACCAAACAAGGACCCACCATAAACTTGATCCAACCAGTGCAGAGTTAGCTAATCGTAAGACAAGTACACAGGTCTACTGGTTACTCAGATAAGTTACTTGTGTTGGAAGCAAACTGTGGAAAAGATGGGAAATTTCATTGCAACCAAGTAAGTTGCTTACTTGGCAACAGCGCTGTTGGGAAACGCACCACTGAATGACTTAGCACTAGCGATCACTAGCAAAATAGTAATAGCGCCACCCTTGTAACTGTGGATTAAAAGGTGGATTATACTCGTACGAGTACTCGTCAAGCACTTGCTGATACCAATAACGATACTGCTATTTCACAAAACAATGCAAAATCTTGTCACGTTCTGTGGACTTGAAAGCAGCATGGAAAAAAGTGCCACCTCATACATTTACTAACATTTACATCTACATGGAAATGGACAATAAAAATATCACAGGTGGAAAAAAACAAGGCCATGCATTTATTTTCATTGTATTTTGTTGGTAAAAGTTATCAGTATCGGTACTAGGTATCGGCAAGTACACACAGTAATGTACTCGTAATTGTATCGGTTTTCAAAAAAGTGATATGGGTGCATCCCTATACACAGTAATGCACGTAGGGTACTTCGCTGTCATTTCTGAACTATACGCCACACTCAAATATAAGTTAAACCCACGAAATTAAATAAGAAAAAAAAAACAAAAATTCTTTCAATTTCACCTTGTCACACATTGTAATCCAAATAATAAATCGGACCGTGGTATAAGGCGCTTGGTTCAAAACACGAGAATAACAGTAGCTGCTCGTGACTTGGAAGTGAAAGTATGTATTTGTGTATTTTTATTACAAGTTTTTATAGAACATACAGTAGCAGAAACTGTTTGTTTGTGAAGTTGTTCCCCTCTGCACGTGTGCACGTGAGCACCATGTTTTCTTTTTAGGTTGCATGTGCTCAGTCATTCATCTGTAGTTAGGTGCATGTGTGTGTGCGTGTGTGTGTGTGTGTGTGTGTGTGTGTGTGTGTGTGTGTGTGTGTGTGTGTGTGTGTGTGTGTGTGCGTGGCTGCGTGCATGTGTATGTGAGTGTGTGTTAAGTCACTCATCTGCAGTGTGTGTGTGTGTGTGTGTGTGTGTGTGTGTGTGTGTGTGTGTGTGTGTGTATGTGTGTGTATGTGTGTGTGTGTGTGTGTGTGTGTGTGTGTGTGATAAGGTATTAATCTGCAGGTACCTGTACGCCTGTGTGTATAATCTGCATTTTGCATCAGCTGCAACAAGAACAGGCATGAGCCTGCCAGATGTTGTGGTTTCGTGTGTGTGTGTGTGTGTGTGTGTGTGTGTGTGTGTGTGTGTGTGTGTGTGTGTGTGTGTGTGTGTGTGTGTGTGTGTGTGTGTGTGTGTGTGTGTGTGCATGTGAGAGATGGAATAGAGTAGGAAATTGAGTTATACTGTAGAGAAGGTATGCACACGTGCAGCTGCCTCTGCGCTCATGTGGCCAGTTTAAATAGGGGGCATGCAGGGTGTGTGTGTGTGTGTGTGTGTGTGTGTGTGTGTGTGTGTGTGTGTGTGTGTGTGTGTGTGTGTGTGTGTGTGTGTGTGTGTGTGTGTGTGTGTGTGTGTCTGTGTGTGTGTGTGTGTGTGTTTGTGTGTGTGCGCTTGGGAAAAAAGCATGCATGAAAGACAAAGGAAATATACATACATGTATTTCTTGACTTAAATACTTGACTGAGATAAATGCAAAAAAACCTGCTTGACATTACAATAGTTAAAATAAAATGTGGTGAGGCAGCTTTTAGCAGTTATGCTGCAAACATTCCTGTACAAAACATGTCATATGTCATGTGAAACTGCATAATATTAAAATAAGATAAGATGGCCGGATAAGATGGCCGCATCGACCACAAACGGCCCTCGAGACATAGGTTCCCTCGAGACATAGGTTCCCTCGAGACATAGGTTCCCCACCCCTGGCCCTCGAGACATAGGTTCCCCACCCCTGGCCCTCGAGACATAGGTTCCCCACCCCTGGCCCTCGAGACATAGGTTCCCCACCCCTGGCCCTCGAGACATAGGTTCCCCACCCCTGGCCCTCGAGACATAGGTTCCCCACCCCTGGCCCTCGAGACATAGGTTCCCCACCCCTGGCCCTCGAGACATAGGTTCCCCACCCCTGCTCTATACACATACTGACTTGTGTGTGTGTGTGTGTGTGTGTGTGTGTGT
>NC_085865.1:2663614-2667290 GCF_034702125.1 Engraulis encrasicolus
AATGAATGGCACCTGTGGCTTAGTCATTAGGGTCACTAGGGTAGTAGAGGCACTCTACATGAGACGAAACACTGAAGAAAACATCCATAGAAATCCATGGGGGGGGATCCACCAGTTAGCCGCCAGCTGGTCTCATAGGACTCAAGGTTAACTGCTAGCTTGGAGGTAAAATTTGCACTGCCATACCCAGAGAACGGTTGAAAATACAGGAGAACGGTAAAACCCTATTATTTAACTCAAGGGGAGGTGTAAAATAAGCTTATTTCCAAAAATGGGACAGTATCACTTTAAGTAACGCATCACACTGAACTGAATTATCTGTGCAGTAACTGTTTGCAGTTTTTTTTGCTTTATTGATGTGGCTGGGATTATTATTTCCCCTTTGGGCCCGGTGATTAGCCTCACACACATTAGCTTCATATCAACCGCACGTGCACAGGTCTATCACTCTCTCTCTCACACACACACACACACACACACACACACACACACACACACACACACACACACACACACACACACACACACACACACACACACACACACACACACACACACACACACATTAGCTTCATATCAACCGCATGTGCACAGGTCTATCACACACACACACACACACACACACATTAGCTTCATATCAACCGCATGTGCTCAGGTCTATCACTCTGCTATTTTACAAGCAGGAGATTGAACAGGCGGCCGACGTACAGTCATCCTTCAACCATAAGCCTTTTTCCGACGGCTACCACTGCATTGAATTTTCCTCCTTTATAAATGAAACCTAGCAATTAAAATACAAATAAAAACGTAGCTATTAGCTTTTTTAATTACTATGAGCCTGTTTTTATTGCTTTGTACCGTCGTGGTTCACAGGGGCTCTGAACTGGCAGCGCTTTTATGTCCAATTTAATTGGCAAATGATTAACTTTGGAATCGAGAGGCTGTGGAGTTAAGACAGACCTGTGTGTGTGTGTGTGTGTGTGTGTGTGTGTGTGTGTGTGTGTGTGTGTGTGTGTGTGTGTGTGTGTGTGTGTGTGTGTGTGTGTGTGTGTGTGTGTGTGTGTGTGTGTGTGTGTGTGTGTGTGTGTGTGTGTGTGTGTGTGTGTGCAAAAGCACCCTGTTAAAGAGCATTCAGTTTATTTATGTATTTATTTATTCATTCATTAGTCATGCACGCTCTGTCCTCCAAGCCGAGAGCAGAGGTGTTGACTTCAGCTACTGGATTCTGCCTTTTGCTGTTAATCGTCAACTCTGTGTGTGCTCTCGGATCAAACACAGTCCACTCTAAGGATAGACCGATATATATATATATATATATATATATATATATATATATATATATATATATATATATCGGTATCGGGCTGATATTTGCATATTTTAAGTGTATCGGTATCGGCCGATACGCGTGTGGTTTTGGCCGATACGCAATATTTATTATTTTATGTAATTCGTGTTTTTTTAAAAGCACCAAGACACATTTTTTTATTACTTGATTGTTAGACATTATTTGATTGTTAGAGTGGGTGTTTAAATGTTACAAGTTCTACCTCAATTTGATAATGTTAAATGAATGTTTATTTTTAACTTGAGACCTGGAATATTTGTCATCATTAATATATGAATATGGGTCCTCATTACATTGTATGTATTGGGTGAGGGGGCCCTTTCAGACAAACTTTGTCCTGGGCCTGGTCAAAGCTGTCAGTGGCCCTGATCCTGGACGTGAGTCTAGCTTTGCGCCGCTGCTGAGCTGCAACCCAGCTCCATTCTGCTCTGGCATTGTTTCCGCAGCGAACTAGCAGTAGCGCCAGCCAGTTAGGGCAGTCATGGGGAGGCGGTTAGGCCGTGTTGCCCAGAGGTTGTCGGTTCGACTTCCGACCCGCCAGGTTGGTCGGGGGAGTAATTAACCAGTGCTCTACCCCATCCTCCTCCCTGACTGGGGTACCCTGAGCATTGTACCGTCCCGCACTGCTCCCTTTCGGGCGTCATTGGGGGCTGCCCACTTGCAGTGGTGAGGCATAAATGCAGTTTTGTTGTGTTCAGTGTTCACTCGTGTGCTGTGGAGTGCTGTGTCACAATGACAGTGTAAGTTGGAGTTTTACCAGTTGGGCTTTCTCGTTCACATGAGCGCGGCAGCAGCGCTGCAGAGTGCGTGACTATATTAGCGCTGGCTAGCATGCATATTAGCATTCCTCACCCTGCATTCCAGAACCTCGTTAATTAATCACGCTGTGAGCCCGTAATCCCCTTTTGTCCCTTTCCACAGCACTCCAGGCCTTCTGACATTTTCCCATTTTTACATTTTTCCCCCCATGCTGACCTGTGATTTTCCGCGAGGGAGTCATATGGTTCCTCAGCAGATTGAAGACTTATGATTACGGTGCTTTAGCCATGTCATGCTGGAACAATGCTATGGAGCCAACGCTGTGTGTGTATGTGTGCGTGTGCGTGCCTGTGTGTGTGTGTGTGTGTGTGTGTGTGTGTGTTTTTTTCATTTATCCTTTATTTAGCCAGGATTGTCCCATTGAGACTACAGTCTCTTCTGCCAGGGAGTCCTGGTCAAAATGGCAGCATACATATAGTTAAGACACAGACAAACACATAGACAAAGAGGAAAATAAATGTACAAAAAACAAGTAAGTTTAAGTTTACATAAAACGTATTTTGAGATAAAAAGTAGCCTATGTGCTGCATAGTCAGAAACAATGACGCTCCTCTGTGTATACCTGTGTGTGTGTGTGTGTGTGTGTGTGTGTGTGTGTGTGTGTGTGTGTGTGTGTGTGTGTGTGTGTGTGTGTGTGTGTGTGTGTGTGTGTGTGTGTGTGTGTGTGTGTGTGTGTGTGTGTCTGAATGCAGTCTAAAGTGTCTAAAAAGGCCAAGTGTATTGCCATTCCTCTTTTTAACTGTCACAGGATCACACATTAAAAACAGCAGCAGTAGTTTACCCACAGTGCTTTGCATCGAGTACAGGAAGTTAAAGGGTCGGAGTCGTACAGAACGTCCAAGAGAGTAATCGGGCGTACAGGAAGTTAAAGGGTTGGAGTCGTACAGAGCGTACAAGAGAGTAATCGGGCACAATCAAATTGGGAGCACTGATGATGAGCTGATGAGTCCTGAAACATTTTTTACCCCAGTGTTTCTCAACCTTTTTGTGTGAAGTACCACCCGAGAAAATATTGAGCTCTCCGAGTACCACATTGACAACCAACATTTGAATATCACAGCAAAGGCCTTCCATATTCACTTTTGCCAGTCAATACAGGAGAGATTCATAATAGCATCAACAGCTACGGTCACATTCAGTGACAGTTTGTTTTCAAATTTCTTGCTTGCCTAGTATTATTCTGCATGATGTTTTAGATTCATACAGTTCAATATTAGCCTAAAAAATGTGAGACCAATTAGACATTTTCGACTGCAACAACTTGATCAGCCTTCAAATGAATGCACAAAAACTTCTTCCAAGTACCACCAGAGATGTCTCAACTTTACCACCAGTGGTACGCGTACCACAGTTTGAGCACCACTGGTTTACCCCCTTTGTCTTTGCTTTTTTTTTCATTTTTAGTTTTTTAACCCCTTAAGACACGCCATTATAAATTAGCTTATGACCAAGTCGTAATGTATTTCTAAAGGCCCCGTGCACTGGCATAGTAGTATAGCACTACAGTCG
>NC_085865.1:2667390-2677390 GCF_034702125.1 Engraulis encrasicolus
CTCTGTCCTCCAAGCCGAGAGCAGAGGTATTGACTTCAGCTACTGGATTCTGCCTTTTGCTGTTAATCGTCAACTCTGTGTGTGCTCTCGGATCAAACACAGTCCACTCTAAGGATAGACCGATATATATATCGGTATCGGTATCGGGCCGATATTTGCATATTTTAAGTGTATCGTATCGGCCGATACGCTTGTGGTTTTAGCCGATACGCAATATTTATTATTTTATGTAATTCAGGTTTTTTTTTTTTTTAAAGCACGCAAGACACTCATACTCATCATTTTATTACATTGACTGTGTTAGACATTACTTGAATATGTGTGAGAGCGGGTGTTTATAAATGTTACAAGTTCTACCTCAATCCGGATTTGACTAATGTTAAAGGAATTCGTTTTTTTTGTCTTAACATTGGAGACCATGGAATACTACCCTGTTTTTTAAAACCCATATCTCCCCCAAATATCGGTACTCGGAAATCGGGTATCGGCCAAGGGTGAATGAAAATAAAAATATGGTATTCATGCATAGGCCATTAAAAAACCTCTATCGGTTCGACAGGAGCCCTCAGTTCGTCCACAGAGTCCATTCCGCAGATCCCAGCCCAGCCCAGCGCAGCGCAGGCTACTCACTGCCAGTACATGGGCAGTCCCTCCCTACTTCACAGGATCCTGCCACAAGAATTAAATCGAATAGAATAGAATAGTATATAATTAAATAGAATAGAATAGAATAGAATAGTATAGAATAGAATAGAGTGGAATAGAATACACTAGTATAGAATATAATAGAATAGTATAGAATACAATAGTATAGAATATAATAGAATAGTATAGAATATAATAGAATAGTATAGTATAGAATAGAATAGTATAGTATAGTGTAGTATAGAATAGAATAGAATTGAATAGTATAGAATAGAATAGAGTAGAATAGTGTAGAATAGAATAGAGCGCAGCGCAGGCTTCTCACTGCCAGTCATGGGCAGTCCCTACTTCACAGGATCCTGCCACAAGTGTTTTGGATGCAGAGATTGATTCACTGAGCGTGTAATGCAGTGAACCAGGTGAACCAAATGAACCAGGTGAATCAAATCAGCGTTGAGTGTTTGGACAGGTAGAGCAGCTGAGGCGGGAATTCCCCTGAGTGAGTGTGCGTGTGTGTGTGTGTGTGTGTGTGTGTGTGTGTGTGTGTGTGTGTGTGTGTGTGTGTGTGTGTGTGTGTGTGTGTGCGCGTGTGCGTGTTTGTGTGTGTGTGTGTGTGTGTGTGTGTGTGTGTGTGTGTGTGTGTGTGTGTGTGTGTGTTAGTGTGTGTGTGCTGCCTGCCTGTCCGGCCGGCCGGCTGGCTGTCTGGCTGTCTCCTCTGAACTTTTAAATCTGTACCTCAAACTCGAAGCAGATCAAGCACATCAGGGCAGCTTTGCTTGGTGCCCACTGACAGACTCCGACTGACCGTGAAGAAGTCCCCGGCCGGCCACTCGCACTGGCAAAGTCGCCACAGCCTCGTGCTTTCTTTGATGGGCTTAGTGATGGTGAATATATATGCTGTATGTATGGTGGCTTGAAATACATTCAAATGACCTTAGAGATATGTAGTCAGATGTTAGATGTAGAGTTAGATGTTTGTCAGACTTACTTAGACTGACCCCCTTGGTGCAGACGTGTCAATAGCCCTTCTGTCTTAGCAGAAACGCAAACACACACACTGAGCCCATCGAATGCCTCTTTTCCACTGCTGGATTTCTGGTAGGCCTACAGCTCCGCACAGCGTGACTGGATTGCCACGTTTTGCTTTTCGAATAGGCACGACACAGCTCAATCGTAAAGCAAAAAGAGGCGGCTGAGTCGCGCTGTATCAAGCTGTAGGCCTACCAGAAAACCGGCAGTGGAAAAGAGGCATAAGTGTGTGGACAGAATGCACCAGAAATTATGAATGGATAACAGAGGTAGAAATATGCAGACACATTATGCAATAATATTTAGTTCTGCTCTACTTCATTTGGGTCAGTTCCTCACTCTCCTGACCTAGTAAGCACCTTTGTATTTGCTCTTTTAAGCTGTTATGTGTCAGTATTAATGTGTTGCATAACCATGCCTGTTAGCGCTGGCACCTGTTGTGTTAGGTAAGTGTGTGTGTGTGTGTGTGTGTGTGTGTGTGTGTGTGTGTGTGTGTGTGTGTGTGTGTGCCTGTTAGCGCTGGCACCTGTTGTGTTAGGTAAGTGTGTGTGTGTGTGTGTGTGTGTGTGTGTGTGTGTGTGTGTGTGTGTGTGTGTGTGTGTGTGTGTGTGTGTGTGTGTGTGTGTGTGTGTGTGTGTGTGTGTGTGTTAGCTCTGGCACCTGCTGGCTGTTTTAGGTAAGGGCTTTGTTCTTCTAGAGACCTGGCAACAGAGCAACAGAGCTGGGCCTCTCGGAGAGCAAAGCCGACAAGGGGGGGGGGGTCAGGTGGGTTGGGTCCTCATTACATTGTATGTATTGGGTGAGGGGGCCCTTTCAGACAAACTGTGTCCTGGGCCTGGTCAAAGCTGTGAGCGGCCCTGCTCCTGGACATGAGGCTAGCTTGGCGCCGCTGCTGAGCTGGGCTGAGCTGCAAACCAGCTCCATTTTGTTCCATTTGCGATTGTTTCCGCAGCGAACTAGCAGTAGCGCCAGCCAGTTAGGGCAGTCATGGGGAAGCGGTTAGGCCGTGTTGCCCAAAGGTTGCCGGTTCGACTCCCGACCTGCCAGGTTGGTGAATGGGGGGAGTAATTAACCAGTGCTCTACCCCATTCTCCTCCATGACTGGTGTGAGGAAGTTTATGGTTCTATTGCAGTTATGCAATCGAAATTACACTGCGGTACCCTGAGCATTGTACCGTCCCGCACTTCTCCCTTTCGGGCGTCATTGGGGGCTGCCCCCTTGCACTGCTTAGGCATAAATGCAGTTTTGTTGTGTTCAGTGTTCACTCGTGTGCTGTGGAGTGCTGCTGTGTCACAATGACAGTGTGACTTGGAGTTTTACTAGTTGGGCTTTCACGTTCACATGAGCGCGGCAGCAGCGCTGCAGAGTGCGTGACTATATTAGCGCTGCCTAGCATGCATATTAGCATTCCTCACTCTGCATTCCAGAACCTCGTTAATTAATCACGCTGTGAGTCCGTAATCCCCTTTTGTCCCTTTCCACAGCACTCCAGGATTTCTGACATTTCCCCATTTGTACATTTTTTCCCCCCATGCTGACCTGTGATTTTTCCGCGAGGGAGTCATATGGTTCCTCAGCAGATTGAAGACTTGTGATTATGGTGCTTTAGCCATGTCATGCTGGAACAATGCTATGGAGCCAACGCTGTGTGTGTATGTGTGCGTGTGCGTGCCTGTGTGTGTGTGTGTGTGTGTGTGTGTGTGTGTGTGTGTGTGTGTGTGTGTGTTTTTCATTTATCCTTTATTTAGCCAGGATTGTCCCATTGAGACTACAGTCTCTTCTGCCAGGGAGTCCTGGTCAAAATGGCAGCATACATATAGTTACAGACACAGACAAAAACATAGACAAAAAGGAAAATAAATGTACAAAAAACACATTAAGAAGAATAAGTTTACATAAAACGTATTTTGAGATAAAAAGTAGCCTATGTGCTGCATAGTCAGAAACAATGACATTCCTCTGTGTATACCTCTGTGTGTGTGTGTGTGTGTGTGTGTGTGTGTGTGTGTGTGTGTGTGTGTGTGTGTGTGTGTGTGTGTGTGTGTGTGTGTGTGTGTGTGTGTGTGTGTGTGTGTGTGTGTCTGAATGCAGTCTAAAGTGTCTAAAAAGGCCAAGCGTATTGCCATTCCTCTTTTTAACTGTCACAGGATCACACATTAAAAACAGCAGCAGTAGTTTACCCACAGTGCTTTGCATCGAGTACAGGAAGTTAAAGGGTCGGAGTCGTACAGAACGTCCAAGAGAGTAATCGGGCGTACAGGAAGTTAAAGGGTTGGAGTCGTACAGAGCGTACAAGAGAGTAATCGGGCACAATCAAATTGGGAGCACTGATGATGAGCTGATGAGTCCTGAAACATTTTTTACCCCAGTGTTTCTCAACCTTTTTGTGTGAAGTACCACCCGAGAAAATATTGAGCTCTCCGAGTACCACCTTGACAACCAACATTTGAATATCACAGCAAAGGCCTTCCATATTCACTTTTGCCAGTCAATACAGGAGAGATTCATTATAGCATCAACAGCTACGGTCACATTCAGTGACAGTTTGTTTTTACATTTCTTGCTTGCCTAGTATTATTCTGCATGATGTTTTAGATTCATACAGTTCAATATTAGCCTAAAAAATGTGAGACCAATTAGACATTTTCGACTGCAACAACTTGATCAGCCTTCAAATGAATGCTCAAAAACTTCTTCCAAGTACCACCAGAGATGTCTCAACTTTACCACCAGTGGTACGCGTACCACAGTTTGAGCACCACTGGTTTACCCCCTTTGTCTTTGCTTTTTTTTCATTTTTAGTTTTTTAACCCCTGAAGACACGCCATTATAAATTAGCTTATGACCAAGTCGTAATGTAGTTCTAAAGGCCCCGTGTACTGGCATAGTAGTATAGCACTACAGTTAACTTTCAATGGCTATTACAGTGTGCCACAGGAGGTACGGTGTGCATTAAGGGGCTACTACAGTTTCTCTGAGCCAAACTCCCTAAGAGACATACAGAGGTGCAGACGCCAGCTCTACCATCAGTCTACAGTGCTGATATGAAATGAAATAAATAAAACCGTCGAGAGAAGAGGAACACCAGATGGATAAAACAAGAATGATGGTAAAATCATAGAGCGAGGAGAAGAATAAAGCAGTGAGATATCATAAAACGAGCAATAAATTGCAACATGGCACCGCTCCAAGACGCTCTAATGTGATTGAGTAGCCTACCCGAGGGCTACTGAGGGCTACTGAGGGCTACCCAAGGGCTACTTTTGTTCAAAATCCTCTACTGATGTCTTGACATCATTCTCAAATCACTCTGAATGATAATTTCCTTATAGGCTATAAAGAATAAATAATCTCATATTTAATTTATTATGTAATGCATTAACTGTGACTAAAATCTGGTAGTCGTCACTGTTTATTAACATCCTTGATGGGCACCTCAGAAGCTCCTGGAGGGCTACCTGGCGCCCGTGGGCACCTCAGAAGCTCCTGGGGGCGTATTACAGAAACTTCCTAACTTGAAAACCTTATCTTATCTGTCTAGTTACCACGGCAACTGCACTTTAGGACCATATTTAGGAAATGCGTATTACTGAACAGAGTTTCCAAAGTTAGTTCGCGCATCCTATCTTAAGTTAAGAAAGGGGTATTACAGAAGCATCCTAACTTCGAAAAATCCTAAATAATTGGTCCTAACTTTAGGACAGCCACCCAGCTGTCCTAATTCCAGTTATCCATTGATTTGTTAGCCAAAATTTTGCTGGTGTTCATCACCATTTACCTGCAGCTTGCTGTTTCAGCCAGAGCTAACAGTGAAGTCTATCCGGGAAAACAACGCAATTGTGAACGGATGAAATGTTAATTAAATTAGGCTATATTGACTGACCCAAACGATGTGTGAAGTGAAGAGTTGATGATAAATATATACCCGACTTCGATGTGAAGTCCGATATCAACTTCCTTAATTGACAGCCGACCATGGGTCAAGCCAAGTCGGCTAATAATTGTCATTTATTTATAGCCTATAGGCCTACATGCGCTGGTCATACAAAGACATTTCATGAAATTACGTCTTAACTGTTTTGCGTGCATTCGCTTGGAAAAACAAAGCATTGGGATGAAAATATGGAAAATGGGAAGCACTTTATTGGGACTGAAACCAATGCATTTGGTCAACTTGAGGTTACAGGCAGCGAGAGTGACCTAATTTCGTCCTCACAGATGTTGTTGTATTATAAATCCGTTCGGTGGAACGTCATCACTAATAAGTGCGTTATTTAAAAGTAATGAGCTCAAAAAGTTTAGCGAAATATTTACGTCCTCTTCCTCTCTGGTTTAGTATCACGCAGACCGCGAGATGCAGCAGCAGTCAAATCTGTGTATTCTAGCTTGCGTCGCACTACTGTTGCTAGGTAGCGGTGCATTTGTTGTCAGGTAACAGACATAAAAAGTAGATCGTAGATGTTTAGATCGCTACTTTAGGATTCCTAACTCAAGATAAGATAGGATTTCCAAAGATAAGATAAGAATCCTAAATGAAGTTAGGATTTGTTTCTGTAATACCAAACTGGAAAAAATCTTATCTCAAGTCAAAAGTTAAGAAAGGACAACTGAAGATAGGAGGTTTTCTATAATACGCCCCCTGGAGGGCTACCCGGCGCCCGTGGGCACCACGTTGGTGACATCTGCTATAGAATTAAATAGAATAGTAGAGAATTAAATAGAATAGTATAGAATTAAATAGGATAGTTGTTACATGCACATACACTGTGTGCTGTACATAGCTAGTATAGTAGGCTATATTAATAATATAATTACAAAGCTTAACATAGCTGAAGTCTTATTTTCACCTTAAGACCGACTTGTAATGTGAATAAAAAGTAAGTGATCTGCATCGAAATTAGCAGTGTCACATTAACACTTGTCAACTGTCAATTCAGTTGACAGGTGGTCCCTGAAGATTTTTGGGGGGTCAAAGTGGTCCTCGGTCTGGAAAAGTTTGAGCACCGCTGATGTAGAAAATGACATCATAGAATAAGATGTAGAGAGGAGAGGACAAGAAAACAAGAACTAGAATAAAGAGGAGAAGAAAGTGACACTGTGGCGAAGGTGTGAACTGTGAAGTTGTAGTGTTTAAGTATAGTGTGTGTGTGTGTGTGTGTGTGTGTGTGTGTGTGTGTGTGTGTGTGTGTGTGTGTGTGTGTGTGTGTGTGTGTGTGTGTGTGTGTGTGTGTGTGTGTGTGAAGGTGTAATGTGTAAGTATAGCCTGTGTATGACAGCGTGAGAATATATGCAGTGTGAGAGAGGCATCAACTCTAAGCAGCTGTGATAGTGACATCACACACACGCACACACATACACAAACACACACGCGCACACACACACACACACACACACACGTGCACACACACACACGTGCACACACACACACACACACACACACACACACACACACACACACACACACACACACACACACACACACACACACACACACACACACACACACACACACACAAACACAGATACCTGCTGATCATAGACACTGTAATTGGGTGTTGGGCTGAGACGTGGTAGATGCAGCATGGGGTGTGAGTAAATTCACATAAGACTTTGCACACGGCACTGCACACAGCAAACAGCACTGCACACGGCACTGCACACGGCACTGCACCTGGACACTGCACACGGCACAGCACATAGAGGTAGAAAATAACACTAGAGAGGACACAGCAATTTGCGACAGCACTGGGAAATGGCAGCTGGAGCTTCCCAACTTCCGTAGGTAGTGTAGGTACTTTCAGGCAATGCAAGTCAATGGAGAACACGCCCACCCCTGACAAGAAATTAACTAAAACTGTGTAAATATAAAGTAACACTTTAATCAAAGACCAGATTTGAAATGTCAGGCTACATATCTACTGAAATCATACGAGTCGATAAAATACATTTAAAAATCAAATAATATATTTTATGAACATAGTTAGCAACACACTTCAACTATTGTCCTTGTATAGTGTGTTGATGGACATTTTCACATGATTAAGCCATTTTTGACAGAGGTGAGCCTCGTTCTCCGTTAATTTCCATTTCTCTGATCTACCTCCAGATAATGGCCGCTACAGATTGCCGTAAAAGGGGGGGCGGGGTCCTCTCTAGTGTTATTTTCTACCTCTATGGCACTGCACCTGGAGACTGCACACAGCACTGAACACAGCACTGAACACAGCACTGCACACGGCACTGCACCTGGACACTGCACACGGCACTGCACACGGCACTGCACACGGCACTGCACCTGGAGACTGCACACAGCACTGAACACAGCACTGCACACGGCACTGCACCTGGAGACTGCACACAGCACTGAACACGACACCGCACAGCACACCGCACTGCACACGACACTGCACCTGGACACTGCACACAGCACTGCACCTGGACATTCTGATGTTAATACGAATTGTAGTGAAACGAGGAGCCTTTGTGAACCTTTCATGTTTTTATTTATGAACAAGAGCAGCACCGCGCAAGAGCGGCACCGCGCAAACAACGTCATCCTATATTGTGCTCCTTTAACCCATTGTATCCTGGAGACACATATACGGGTTTTTCAGGATTTGGTGTTATTACCTATGTGGGTATGTTAGATCTGAATGAACAGATTACAATGCAAGGGGAGGGTCTTGGCTTGTCAATGTAACTCATTTCATGTTTGTATGTGTTTTGGAGGCTGAGATATTTAGGATTTAATAGGAAGAGGGCACCCTTTCCCAAAAAAGGCTTAGGACAAAATGGGTTAAAGAGGCACAACACAGCATTGTTTCTAATTGATACAGTATAGTGGCATTATAGAGCCCCAGTGCTCTAATGAGCATGTGCAGTGGGTGTCTGCTTATAGTAACCCCTGGAGACTGTTGCCATGCTGTGGCTATGTGTAAGGAGCAGTGGTGTGAGTGACAGGCCTGGCAACCAATCCGCTGCGCCGTGGCCCGTGAGTGACCCCCTGGTGGGGTGTTTGTAGCCGGGAGCTGCAGTGTTCTCCAAGGTCACCGCGACCTCTACTGCTGCTGTAGAGAAGTCATGCTGCTTACCCACTGCTGAGATACACACATATACACACACACACGTCACACACACACATGTCTCACACACACGCACACCCACACATGTCACACACACACACACACACACACACACACACACACACACACACACACACACACACACACACACACACACACACACAGTGCTGACACTCCATGCTGTTTAAGACAAGTCATACACACACACGCGCATGCTGGGGTCTCTTCGAGCACTAGCAAGGATTTACATACAAGGGCACATAGAAGGGTCCATAGAACAGTGATTCCCAACCAGGGGTACACGTACCACTAGGGGTAGCTGAGCACACTGCAGGGGGTAGGTGGAAAAATGTCATAATAAGCAAGCTAGAAGCACTCAGAGAGTGCAGACCTCCGCCAAGGTGGTGATGCCATAACATCTACACGCTGGAATCCTATGCCTATAATATAATATAGCTTACAAGCATTTCACTATGTTACACCCTAATTTTTGTCTCTCTGTGCATGTGTGTGTGTGCGTGTGTGTGTGTGTGTGTGTGTGTGTGTGTGTGTGTGTGTGTGTGTGTGTATGTGTGTGCGATGTGTCGTCGTTTCTACAGATATGCCGAAGGCGGCGATTCGCATCCTGAGCAACATGACGTTCCTGTTCGTGAGTCTGTCGTACACGGCCGAGAGCGCCATCGTCACCGCCTTCATCACCTTCATCCCCAAGTTCATAGAGTCCCAGTTTGGCATCCCCGCCTCCAACGCCAGCATCTACACCGGTAAGGCACACACACACACACACAGTACCAGTTTGGCATCCCCGCCTCCAACGCCAGCATCTACACCGGTAAGGCAGGCACACACGCATGCACGCACGCACACACACACACACACACACACACACACACACACACACACACACACAGTACCAGTTTGGCATCCCCGCCTCCAACGCCAGCATCTACACCGGTAAGGCACACACACACACACACACACACACACACACACACACACACACACACACACACACACACACACACACACACACACACACACACACACACACACAGTTCCAGTTTGGCACCCTGCCTCCAACACCTTACACCGGTAAGACACACGCATGCACACACACACACCTCTTCCTCTTTCTCCTCCTCCTCCTCCTCATCCCCTCTTCTTCACTGGCTTCCATCTGTTTTTCTCTCGCGCTTTCACACGTACGCGTCATAGCACAGGCAGGGAGACACGTGCGCACACA
>NC_085865.1:2694890-2699890 GCF_034702125.1 Engraulis encrasicolus
CATTTTTATTTAATACAAAGCTATCAAAATTGCACATTTTTAATTTTATTTATGCAATATAACTATTTATATGTATTATCAAGTACATGAATGTAAACCAAACCAACAACCGGGTTCTCTAAAAATATAGAAGTGTAGGTCTTCAGAAATGGAGTTAGGGGGTTTTGCATCCTTATCTAGTCTTTATGGTCTTTATAGTCTTTATGGAATTTGTCTTCTATCTTATTTATTTATTTATTTATTTTCATTTTTATCTCCCTGCCTTCAATTTCCACCTGTCTGTCTGTTCTGTGTCTGTATGTCTGTCTGTTGATCTGCCTGCCTACCATGTACTGTCTGTCTCTCTGCCTGTCTCCCTGTCTGTCTGTCTGTCTGTCTGTCTGGATGATCTGTCCATTCACCCATACTGCCAAAGCATCAAAGAAAGAAATCAAATCATCCTCCATCTGTCTGTAAGTCTATCACCACGCTACCCCCATCTGACTGATATGAGGCTGCCATCTCTCTCTCTCCCTCTCTCTCTCTCTCTCTCTCTCTCTCTCTCTCTCTCTCTCTCTCTCTCTCTCTCTCGCCCTCTCAAGCTTCTCTGTATGTCTGGTCCATTGCGTCTCTCTGTGTACATGTGCGATACAGTAAACATGTCCTGTGTGCGTGCATGCTTGTGTGTGTGTGTGCGCGCAGTAGCTATTGATTCGGCTGTCTGTCTGGCCTCCTACGCGTGACCTCTCCAGCCTCTCTCCCTGCATGCTGCAGCATGTGGCTTTATAAGTCTGCTTACCACTCGCATGTCATGTGTGCTGCTCATTTAGCACAGACTCCTATCTGTGTGTGTGTGTCCGAGTGTGTGTGCTTCAGCCTTGAGGCGTGACTGTGGCAACTCTGGTGGGGATTTAAATCATGCTCTGACACACACAGACACACACACACACACACACACACACACACACACACACACACACACACACACACACACACACACACACACACACACACACACATACACACACACACACACACACACACACACACACACACACACACACACACACACACAGACACACACACACACACACACACACACACACACACACACACACACACGCAGACACACACACACACAGAGTCCAGATAAACCTCTGATTAGCCCCATGTAGTATACCATGTAGTATAGCTGGCAGGTTGGTCTGTGTCAGTGTGAAATCGGGGAGGCCCACTCAGTAGCGCAGGGGCTAATGTATGCGCCTCTCTCTCTCTCTCACCTCTCACAAGGCGGCTATTGACCATTCTCAACTCACTCTGCCCTCAGTCACCTAACGGAGGAAACATGCTTTTGGGCCATTGATGCATTTTAGTGGCAGATGTCAACGTGTTGCAACCACAGCTAATGCAACTATTGTATGAAATGAACTCAAAGATTGTGTTTTTTTAAACTGGATTTTCTAAAATGCATATCCGTTACTTGTCAATTATTCACCTTGACTTCTGCGCCATAAGAATGTAACCTTTTTCGCATTCCACCTTACTCCAGTCTCTATAAAGGTTGATTAGTGTTGTCCATGTCATGTCTGCTGTTTGGATGAGTGTCTGCCAAGTGTATGTCTATAGCCTATATCAGCCTGTCAGTTATGTCAGTTGCTATTTTGAAGTTAATCGCGGGAGCAATGTTTATATTTAGGGACACACGCAGACAATTGTCGAACCGTACCATAAACTGGTACCCCTCCTGAAGGGTACCATTTTCCAGCACGGTTTGGTACCCTTAATTGGGTACGGTTCGGGAAGTTTTGTCATGGAAACGCACACAATAGCGAACCGAACTGCACCGTACTGTACTGTACTGCTTGGTGGAAACGGGCCTTTTATGGCTGCTAAGACCTAAGTGCTAAGGCCTGTTTATGCTGCCATAGCACATGGCTCCTGTTGTGAATGTCCTGTTACCAGAATGGCAATGACCAAGTTGTAATGTATTAATTAAGCCACTGTCTAATGTCATAGTAGTGTAATAGTACGTCTTTAAATAATAATAATAATAAACAATAAGAGTCATTGAAAAGACTTGGTAAATTAGTCTTTTCAGGGAATATTACAGCACTCCACTGGAGGATGCTAACGATGCACATTAAAGACTGCAGCACTTGGTTCATCTAGTGTACAAGAAAAGACATTTTATACTGTAGGCTACGACACCCACCATTAGACACGGGCTGGAGGACTCACACTACTACCACTGTTGCTGTGGCTAGCAAGAGGAATGTGTGTGTGTGTTTGTGTGTGTGTGTGTGTGTGTGTGTGTGTGTGTGTGTGTGTGTGTGTGTGTGTGTGTGTGTGTGTGTGTGTGTGTGTGTGTGTGTGTGTGTGTGTGTGTGTGTGTGTGTGTGTGTGTCTTTCTCGGCGGGAGTAGTGTTTGTTCATGACATAACAGGAAAGAGAGAGGGGCCTCTTATGAGGGGGCCAATGGGGAGAGGTGTGTGTGTGTATATGTATCTGTGTGTGTGTGTGTGTGTGTGTGTTTGTGTGTGTGTGTGTGTGTGTGTGTGTGTGTGTGTGTGTGTGTGTGTGTGTGTGTGTGTGTGTGTGTGTGTGTGTGTGTGCGTGCGTGCGTGCGTGCGTGCGTGCGTGCGTGCGTGCGTGTGTGTGCATGCGTGCGTGCGTGTGTGTGTGTGTGTGTGCATGCAAGCGTGCATGCAAGCGTGCATGTGTGTACGCGTACGTGCGTTCCTGGGTATGTGTGTGAGCGCAGGATTAGTGGTTGTGGTTTTGTGTGGAAGGAAAGCAGGGGAGCGACTGAGCGAGGGGGGGGGGGGGGGAGTCAGGGGGGGTCGACTTTGAGTCCGTCTGTGGAATGTGAGCGGTGACCTCCGTGTTCTGTAGCGTACTTGTGTGTCACTTGACTTGACAGGGCTGCGCGGGGCTCGGGCTCCTTTTATCGGCCCCTGCTCTGCAACCCCAGGTCTTGTAGAGCCATTACTCAAGGTGGTAGCGACCGCTCGCCAGGGTCAAAGGTCACATAGTTAGACCAAACACACAGGCAGACAGGCAGCCACAGAGGAGAGTTGGAGACTGCAAGACTGAGAGATGCAGGAGTGTAAGACTAGTCTTTCTTTGTCCTTCTCTCCGTCCGTTCCTGTGGTCTGTGGCCTCCGACTTTAATTGTAATATCTTGCAAAAACAAAAACATAATTCAGTGTTGATTCTGTGATTTGTGATTGGGATTTTGAATGGGAGAAAGGCCCAATAAGTAGCTCTGGAAGGCTGAGAGATGATGTGCAAGACAATCTCTTTCCTCCTCTCCTGTAGACTCCCAACTCGTGAACGCATGGCTCAACGTCACTGGTGATCAGAATTTTTTATTAAGTGTTTCACAAAAAGAAACACAATTCTGTCTGCCGTCGGGATGTTGAATAGGAGAAAGCCCCCAAAAAGCCCCCTGGTTGAGCTCAGGGAAACATGGGGAGGACATAGACTGACTTGCACCCAATGACAGACAGTCATATGAACTAGAGAGAGCAACAGGTTCATACAACCCTTAAATCTTTGCAACCCCCCCAGGGGCCAAAGTGGTCAAAGTGGTAGGTAGCATGTGCCGGTGATGGGGGGGGTCAGAGTCTGTTTCGACTGAATACAGGGACAGAGGAAGACAGGAGCAACGACATGCTGACAGAAGAAAAAAAGGGCGGTAAAAAATGTGTGTTGCTCTCTGTATGTTTTGTACAGCTGACCCTCAGTCAGAGAGGAATATGCAACAGAGTGACAGGTAGTCAAGAGAAAACAGAAAGACCGATTGAAAAGACAGGTGGTGAGGTTGAGAGAAGGTCACCTGGAGAAGAAGAAGGAGATGTCTATTTGACACACACACACACACACACACACACACACACACACACACACACACACACACACACACACACACACACACACACACACACACACACACACACACACACACACACACACACACGAGATGTCTATTTGAGGTGCTGACACTGAGATGGCTGCACTCTGGCACCACCATGTCATCAACATCTGGAGGAAGAGAGACAGACAGGCAGGCAGAGAGACAGGCAGGCAGGCAGACATACAGGCAGGAAGACAGACAGAGAGACAGACAGGCTGGCAGGCAGAGAGACAGACAGGCAGACAGAGAGACAGGCAGGCAGGCAGACAGACAGAGAGGCAGGCAGGCAGGCAGGCAGAGAGACAGACAGGCAGGCAGACAGACAGACAGGCAGGCAGGCAGACAGACAGACAGGCAGGCAGACAGAGAGACAGGCAGGCAGGCAGACAGACAAGGCAGATATACAGACAGGCAGATAGACAGCCAGACAGACCGACAGATAGACAGGCAGATATACAGACGGACAGACAGACAGGCAGATATACAGACAGACAGAGAGACAGACAGAGAGGCAGGCAGATAGACAGACAGACAGGCAGGCAGACAGACGGACGGACAGATGAGCAGGAAGACAGGCAGGCAGGCAAACAGACAGATAGGCAGGTGGGCAGACAGGCAAGAAGACAGACAGGTAGGAAGACAGACAGGTAGGAAGACAGACAGGCAGGCAGGCCGAGACAGGCAGGCCGAGACAGGCAAACAAACAGGCAGGCAGGTGGGCAGACAGGGAGGCAGGCAGGCTGAGAGACAGGCAGGCAGGCAGGCAGGCAGAGAGACAGACAGGCAGACAGAGAGACAGATATACAGGCAGGCAGACAGATAGGCAGACAGACAGGCAAGCAGACAGACAGACGGACAGACAGGCAAACAGACAGATAGGCAGGTGGGCAGACAGGGTGACAGGGAGGCTTACAGACTTTTGGGTATTTTCAGTTATTAATGAGTACGTAAAAAATAATGATCTGCTGTCAACAAACTTACAATGACGATGTCACGCCGCCTACTGTTGTGCCTGTGTGTGAGAGAGAGAGGTAGAGAGAGAGAGGTAGAGAGAGAGAGGTAGACAGAGAGAGAGATGGAGAGAGAGAGAGGTAGAGTGAGAGGT
>NC_085865.1:2704890-2714890 GCF_034702125.1 Engraulis encrasicolus
TCCTCCACCTCCTCCTCCTCCTATTCCTCTTCTTCCTCCTCCTCCTCCTCCACCTCCTCCTCCTCCTATTCCTCTTCTTCCTCCTCCTCTTCTACCGGCACCTTGAGAGTTTTTCCTGGTGTGCGTGGCTTCGTCCTTTAAGAATCGACTTTAATAGATAGTCATTAATAGTTCCATTCAAATGTGTAGCAGCATAGACAAGATGAATCAAACCAGCCACATGGCGGTCGTGCTCCTGTTTTGACAGGCTGTCACTAATCATTATAATCGCCCGTGTGTACTGTCATAGCGAAGTCATGTTGTCACAGTCCATAATTACCAGCATGCCTTCAAGGTCAAGCATGACTCCAAGGTCAGACGCATTAGCAGTTGTAGTATTTTAAAATCTGTCCTCACCAGTCGCCACGGCGCTACGGCCATGATGCTAAATAATTGAGCAGCTGTTGGTGTGTGCCGTGCGATGCTGCTTGGCTGCCTACCATGATATTAATGTCCTAGCTAGCAGTTTGGGAAGCAGGCAGTGTGTGTGTGTGTGTGTGTGTGTGTGTGTGTGTGTGTGTGTGTGTGTGTGTGTGTGTGTGTGTGTGTGTGTGTGTGTGTGTGTGTGTGTGTGTGTGTGTGTGTGTGTGTGTAGGCTTGGCTATCTTAGTCATGCTTCTTTTTACTCACGTCACACACTTGCACGAATAGCGCAAACTCTCACACACGCGCACACACACACACAAGTATGCATGCACACACTCACATGCGCGCGTACACACACACACACACACACACACACACACACACACACACACACACACACACACACACACACACACACACACACACACACACACACACACACACACACACACACGTCCTGCCAGACAGGCCTTGGTCACACCATACTGGCACCAGGAAGGGGTGGGGGGTTATGGCATAGTTGCGGTGGGGGGGGGGTCATAGTTGTGCTGGAGTGATGGCCTAGTCAGGGTGGGGTTATTGAGAGACATGAGGTCACTTGAGGTTGTGTTGAGAATACTGCTCTCCATTAGCTCTCTACAGGACCTGCCTGTGGCGTCAGCTCATTGTTATGTTACCGTGGTGAAGGAGTTTGGAAGAAGCCCAACTGGAAAGAAAGCCCCATTGTCATTGTGACACAGCACTCCCACAGCACACAAGTGAACACTGCACATAATGAAATTGCATGTATGCCTCACCCGTGCAAGGGGGCAGCCCCCAGTGGTGCCACAAGGTAGCAGTGCGGTTGGACGGTACCATGCTCAGGGTACCTCAGTCATGGAGGAGGATGGGGGAGAGCACTGGTTAATTACTCCCCCCACCAACCTGGCGGGTTGGGAGTCGAACCGGCAACCTTTGGGCTACAAGTCTGACACCCTAACCGCTTACCCATGACTGCCCTAGATGCGTATAGAACAGATGTGTGAGCAGGAAGGCCTTAGCCCCATATTGTTCCGCCAGTGGAACACTGACTGTAATAGTCGTTGAAAACATTAGGCTACCAAAGTACTACACCACTATGACACTACACTAATACTGCATAGGGCTTTTAGCCAATGCATTAAGGCTTGGTCCTAGCGATTCTGGATACAGCCAACGGGTTTAGATGTGGTTTACGATGACACTACACACGGTTTGGTCCTAGAGTTTCTGTTAACAGCCCATGTATAACAGGGGCCGTGTATTAAGGGGTTAAGTTGTGGTTTTGAGCAGTGCACAGCTCAGCGGCCACAGCCAGACAGACATAAAAAGGGTCATTACTCCACCACTCCTCCTCCTCTGTGACCCTAGAGGGACGTAAGACTCTGATTGCGGTTGGCACCAATGAACTCCCACATCCTGACGCTTGCTTGCCTCATTCACTTTCACATGCAAGCGTTGTTTGTTGCGTTGTGCTTCTAACGGCCAAAACCAATGTCCCAATTCCAGCTTCCTGTTTGTGGAGGAAGTAGCATGTGATTGGACAATGAGGTGCTGATGAGAGGGGGAGGGCTTGTTCTTCCTTCTGTCCTCAGCTTACCTTCCTGTCCTGAATGTACAGCAGGGCATTGCTCCATCTAACATCTCCAATGCAGTAGCCTAATGGTCATGCAGTGGTCAACACCCAGGGCGTGCAAGAAAAGCACAACACATGCACATTATGCTGTATTGGGGCCAGGGGCAGATAGATGGATCAGAGTACACCAAACTGCATCTGAGTACTTTCCCAAGGCGGAGGTCAGGGTTTCCAGCCACCGAGTTTCAAAAGAATGAGCCATGAAAGCCCCTGGTGTTGAGTAGAGTACTGGGGTTATATAGTAATAGCAATGGAAAACAGTAACTCGATTACACTGCACTAAGCATAGACCGATATGTATATCTGTATCGGTATCGGGCCGATATTTGCAATTTTTAATTGGGCCGTATCGGCCGATACGCATGTGGTTTTGGCCGATACGCAAAATGTATTATTTCATATCATTCAGGTTTTTTTAAAAAGCACCAAGACACTTGATTGTTACACATTACTTGATTGTTAGAGTGGGTGTTTAAATGTTACAAGTTCTACCTCAATTTGATAATGTTAAAGGAATGTTTATTGTTAACTTGAGACCTGGAATATTTTTCATTTTCTAACCTTTTTTTATAACCCATATCGGGTATTGGAAATCAGGTATCGGCCAAGGGTGATGAAAAAAAAACGGTATTGCATCGGCCATTTAAAAACCTGTATCGGTTGACCTCTACGCTACACCCCTGCACCCCTAGTGCGTATAGCAGAAGAGCACAGTAACTTGTTGCCTACATGCACTGCACCGGCACACCGGCACCTTTGGCCAGTATGTGTGTAATTGAATGTGTATTGCACAGAGACACCGGCACCTTTGGCCAGTATGTGGGTAATTGAATGTGTATAATAGCACAGGCACAGAGCCCCATTGGCCTACATATGTACTGCGCAGTACAGACTGGGTCATTGTGCTGTATTGTCCAGGAGTATCCGCTTATGCTGTGCCCCGGCCGTGGAGGAATGCGACCCGCTGTCACAGCCAAGCCGGTCTGTATGGCAGGCCAGCAGGGTTTTGTGTGTGCAGTGCAGTGCAGTGTTACAAAAGCAATCCTGCCCCCCCCCCCCACTCTCCAACACTGCCTGCCCCCCCTCCCCCCCTCCCCAACCCTGCCTGGCCCCCCTCCCTAACCCTGCCTGCCCCCCCTCCCCCCCTCCCCAATCCTGCCTGCCCCCCCTCCCCAACCCTGTGCCCCTCCTCCCCAATCCTGCCTACCTCCCCAACACCCCCCCCCCCCAACCCTGTGCCCCTCCTCCCCAATCCTGCCTCCCTCCTCAACACCCCCCCTCCCCAACCCTGCCTGGCCCCCCTCCATTGGCCTCCACAGCCCATTAGCAGCAGAGACTGTTCACCGATTGTAAAGCCTGTGGCAATTACACTGCCGACTAGTTTCTGCACATTTGTTGAGTTGTTGAGTCGGTTGTATAGTGAAATTATTGAATCATGAATGATTGGTCTTCTGGTTGCTGACGCTTTGAAGCCGTTTTGGTGAGGTGTTAGCATTGATGTTGGTACGTGTTCTCAGTTGAAGTAAGACTATCAAATAAAAATGATGTCATCCGGTGTTCAAGATTTGTATGACAACCTTTACACTGTCCTGAGTTCATCTACACAACTCCTTGCAGTCGTGCCTCCCGTGCAAGGCTACGTACAACCTAAAGCACGCCCATCCGGACGAGACGCCGTGTTTGTAGTAGGGATGCAAATTATCCATTAATTCATTAATCATTAGTTGATAGCCTTATCAATCGACTTACGATTAATTGATAAGTGGCGTTTTTCCCCTGAAATCTCAATGTTTCTCGAAAAAAAAACGACTAAATCTAAAAAAATAATAATTCAAAATTGAGATAAAATACCACATTTAAATTAATTCTTTTTCAATTCTTTAATCCAAAGGTGATTTAAATATTCCCGCTATTCACACCTCTCTTCACACACACTCTTCACATGCCCATTTCACCTGGGTCTCTTGTCAGGTGAATTGTCGATTAATTGCGATTAATGTTTTTTAATCGATTAATGCATTGATCGATTAATCGTTTGCATCCCTAGTTTGTAGGTAGTCTTCTGTCAGGTCAGGTCAAGTACGTCCATTCACTTTCCTTCTATTCAGCACCAGACTTCCAGGCTTGCCGTCTCTACGGTTACGACTCCAAGGCTTGCCGTCTCTACGGTTACAACTCCCAGGCTTGCCGTCTCCACGGTTACGTGCCGGGTTCTCCCGAGGTCACCGCCAGGCCTGATGGGATACCGTGCGTGCGGATGATCTGCGGCGACCTTATTGCACGACCCCGTTCAACTCGGCCAATCAGGTCAACCTCCGATACACGTCTCAAGGCAGCGCAGGAGGAGAAAAAAAAACCTCGCATTCCATCCTCCTGAAAACCCTTCTCCGCCTCCGCCACCACCACCGCCACCTCCGCCACAGGAAACATCTCCAGAGCTGCACAGGAAATAGCCGTAATCTGTGGCAGAGAGCAGATAAGAGCGTCTAAAAAGCGGGCTGTTTTCTCAATGAGGAGGGTGTGACCCCTTTACACATTCCTTTCCAGATAGCAACAACACTGTTTGATCATCGCACAAAAAAAGGCACATTTGTTGATGTTGGATAGCGTTGCAAGGCTTTTTTATACGTTTTCATTTATTTATTTATTTATTTACCCTACTCTAGTACCGGGAACTGAATTGCCGCATGAAGGAAGGAACCGTTTGATGTATTTCCAGACATGAGAAAGCATGTTCCTTTGCTCCTTCCTGCCCCTCTCTCTCCGTCCCACTGAGCGATGTACACACACACACACTCACACACACACACACACACACACACACACACACACACACACACACACACACACACACACACACACACACATACGCGCGCTCCTAAGCGATGGGGGATCTCTGCATCTCTGCAGTATAGTAAAGCAATGCGAAGCTGTTCCTTCCCTCTGATCACTGTGTGGAATGAGGGAGAGAGATTGCCATCTGTGTCTTTATACCTACAGCTGTTCAGGGGCTTGGAAACGTAGATATCCTTTCGCGGACCACCTGAGCTCTGTCGTGGACCACCAGTGGTCCCCGGACCACACTTTGAGAATCACTGCTTTATACCTACAGCTGTTCAGGGGCTCCGCACTGCACAGTAATGCGTTACATGTTTGGACTCGCCTCTCTTGGTGCACTCGTGTGAATATCAAGCATTGCTGACTGTGTGGCGCTGTGTGGAGTTTTTCTGCACCTACGATTGTTGAAAGCGGTACATAAACATCTGAAAGATTATAGGAAGTCAGTCTTTAAAAAGTGTGTGTGTGTGTGTGTGTGTGTATGTGTGTGTGTGTGTGCGCGCGTGCGTGTGTGCGTGCGTGCGTGTGTGCGTGCGTTTGTGTGTGTGTTTCTCTCCATAAATCCGCAACTACACAGACTGCACGTGTGTGCATCGTCATCAGGTGATCAATACATACTGTATTAAATAGTGTGTGTGTGTGTGTGTGTGTGTGTGTGTGTGTGTGTGTGTGTGTGTGTGTGTGTGTGTGTGTGTGTGTGTGTGTGTGTGTGTGTGTGTGTGTGTGTTTCTCTCCATAGATCCGCAACTACACGGACTGTGCGTGTGTCCAGAGTCGTCAGGTGATCACCCCCCCCTCGGCGGGCGGCTCGGGCCATCAGCTGCAGCTGGTGATCGTCAAGACCTACCTGAACGAGAACGGCTTCGCCACCTCTGGGAAGTGCGACCGCACCTGCAACACGCTCATCCCCTTCCTCATCTTCCTCTTCATCGTCACGCTCATCACCGCCTGCGCACAGCCCTCCGCTATCATCGTCACACTCAGGTGGGTTAATGCGGGCGTGCGCACGCGCACACACACACACACACACACACACACACACACACACACACACACACACACACACACACAGCCCTCCGCCATCATCGTCACACTCAGGTGGGTTAATGCGGGCGTGCGCGCGCGCACACACACACACACACACACACCCCTCCGCTATCATCGTCACACTCAGGTGGATGCACACACACACGCACTCACACACACACCCCTCTCCGCTATCATCGTCACACTCAGGTAGATACACACGCACACACACACACACACACACACACACACACACACACACACACACACACACACACACACACACACACGTGAAGGGGAAATGCAAAACTGTTGGGAGAAAGAACAAGCTGTTAGAGTTCACGTTGCCATTTCATTTTTACAGAAAGAATTACAGGACAATACAGGCGCCGCCATGCCCCTTTTTTGTGTGTAATAACAATCATACTTATCAATGTATAATGAAACAAGTTTGGGCAGCCGTGGCCCAGTGGTTAGAGAGTTGGTCTTTCAATCTAGGAGTTGCAGGTTCGAATCCCCCCTGACATCTCTAGCCATGGCTGAAGTGCCATTGAGCAAGGCCCCACATTGCTCCAGGGACTGTAACCAATACCCTAAACAATAATGATAATTGTAAGTCGCTTTGAATAGGAGCAACTCCTGCCAATTTCAATGTGCTGTTGTATTGCACACGCTACCCTTGACTTGTCAGTAGCCGGTGACGCCGCAGTTTTTGGCTCAGCCCTTTCCGAGATATGAGCTATTCTAATGGGGGCTACTCCAAATATTTTCCCAAAAGGTATCGCTGTTTGCTAGCTGTCTGCTGATGTTGCATAACCTTTCGGATGTTTTGGGGAATAAATAAAAATGTTTTTTTGAAATGTAAACAAAAGTTGCCCCCATTTGAATAGCTCATATCTCGGAAAGGGCTGAGCCAAAAACTGCAGCGTCACCGGCTACTGACAACTCAAGGGTAGCGTGAGCAATACAACAGCACATTGAAATTGGCAGGAGTTGCCCTTTAACGTAATGTAATGTAATGTAATGTAATGTAAGAAGGAATGATCCTAAAGAAGGAAAACCAATGGCTTTAGTCTTACTGTAGAAGAATAGGGCATCAGCCAAGGCAGTGAGGCTGCTATTATTGGTGTGTGTTAAAAACATTACTGGTGTGTTGTGACACGTTACCCTGGGCCACGTACTAAATCTCCGCTGCAGGCTGGTGTGAAGTGCTGTGTGAATGTCTCCCGCTCACTGAACCAGCATGAACAAGCAGAGCACGTACCTGCACGCAGTACAGGCGCACACACACACACACACACACACACACACACACACACACACACACACACACACACACACACACACACACACACACACACACACACACACACACACACACACACACACACACACACACACACACACACACACACACACACACACACACACACACACACACAGAGTCTTGACGGGCTGTTCTGTTTACCTCTATGTGTGTGCCTCTGCAGGTCTGTGGATGAGCAGGAGAGGCCGTTTGCTCTGGGCATGCAGTTCGTGCTGCTAAGAACTCTGGGTAAGTACTGCACACCGGGCCTAAAGGTTAAAGGTCAAGATCAAATGTTCTGTCCCACCCAGAGGACACACAGTAAAGGTGTTCCAACCCTTTATGCTACTTAAACACTTAACTAAAAACAGTAGACATAACCAGTACTCTAAATTAACATCAGCCAAATGTTGGTGAAAATTCAGTTTGGCTGGTAGAAAATAATACTGACTAGCCACTTTGACCCATTAGTTAGTGTGCGCTTGGCCAGTAAGATTAACATATTTTTGGCGGGTCATGAAAAAAGTGAATTTAGACAGGCATAACAAACACCAAAATCATGGAAACACGTAGTGGAGTAGTAGCCGGGAGAAGAATTAAATGAATTGCTGTGAATTAAAGGGACACTGTGTGAGATTTTTAGTTGTTTATTTCCAGAATTCATGCTGCCCATTCACTAATGTTACCTTTTTCATGAATACGTACCACCACCATCAAATTCTAAGTATTCATTAAGACTGGAAAAATTGCATTTTTCATACATGAAAAGGGGGATCTTCTCCATGTTCCGCCATTTTGAATTTCCAGAAATAGCCATTTTTAGCTGCAAAAATTACTCTACTTGGACCATAGTAGAAAATACTACTTAAACTTTCATGTAAAGATCAATTTTGGCAATAGGCAGCCCAATTTCAATGAGCAGCATAGTTGCAGTACCTTTTTTGACCATTTCCTGCACAGTGTACCTTTAAAGCTAAGTTAAGCAGACATGTCATGAAAATACGAAAATAAGACAGAGTGACGGGCAGACAGAAGACGCACCAACGTACAGACCTGGGGGTCGTTTCTCGACAGTGCCTTTGCTAACGACTTTAGCCATTTTGTTCGTTCTTAAGACCAACGTTGTAACCAAGGTCTTGAGTTGGTCTTAAGTTGTTCTTAAGTTGTTCTTAAGTTATTCTTAAGTTGGTCTTGCGTCTAAAGACCAACTGAAGACCAACTTATGACCAACTTAAGACCAACTCAAGAGCAACTTACGACCAACTCAAGACCGACTTAAGACGGTTAGCAAAGGCAAGAATCGAGAAACGGACTCCTGAACAGGCCCATGGAGAGAGAGCAGCAGGAGGCCTTGAGGAGGAGAATGAGACGAAGAAATACCTAAAAGACAGACGCTGGCTAAAAGATGAAATTTACTATAGCTCTGAAGAAATACCTAAAAGACAGACGCTGAGGCCACACCAATTTAATTTGTTGGTTCTCGGATTTTTTCAGGAAAAAGTTGAAGCGAGAGGGCGAAAAAAAAAAAAAAAAAAAATTAGTCGTGTGGTTATACCACCTGTATATCAGCCTCACATGGACCTCCAAAGGAAGGTGCAAGACAGGCAAACACCTGGACGGACAGTGTAGGCAGCCAAATAGACCAGGCACAAAATTAGCTCACAGGGCAATTATTATATTAATCTGGTTTGAATAAACTGAGATGATTCAACAGTTGAATAGTTGTTGTTTTTCTTTTTTAAAACTGCTATCCCACTCCACTAATTCCACTAAGAGCAATACTGTGTTTCACCGCTGCTACTGCTAACCCACAGGGGCTTCAACTTGCCATTGCATGTTTGTCTGTAAATGTTTGAATGTAACACGTTTCCTGATTCGCTAGTCGTAATCGGCATGTTGAAAGGAGTGGTTTTATTGGTTCTCTACGTCACATGACCTCCAACTACTAAAGAGACACCTCCCCGTTCATGAAAACATGCAGTCTTCGTTTTTTTTAGCGATTTCATTTTTTGGGGTATTGAAACTGATTTTTTTTTTTTTTTTCATTTTGTTACAAAATACAAGAGGCGAATCCGAGAACCAACAAATTAAATTGGTGTGGCCTGAGTAAAAGACGAAATATACTATAGCTCTGAAGAAATACCTAAAAGACAGACGCTGGCTAAAAGATGAAATATACTGTAGCTCTGTCTCCACTGAGGTCGGGCTGAACTTGAGATGCCTGTAGGCTGTGGCCGCTGAGTTGCCGGGACTTGACAATGGCCCCGCAAACACGCAGTCGTCCGCAAACACACAGTCGTTAGGGCTGATGTTTGCCATGACATGTCTCTCCTGCTACAGGCACATGGAGCCTGTCATTACCGCCTCTCTAAGTTTTACGTTTTCTCTCTCTCTCTCTCTCTCTCTCTCTCTCTCTCTCTCTCTCCCTCTCTATGTAAATGGACATGCCTGTGCTTCCTAAATAAATCCAAATGGCATGTTCTTCTCACAGCCCTGCACAGTACCTGCGGCCACACTGCATTCACCAAAACAGCACATTACTTTGGAAATAGCACCACCATGTGGTTAATGTGGTGTATAACACCCATTCTTATCTCCCACTGTGACTATGGGGTGTTTCAGAAATATGTACGCTGCCTGAGGGTGCGAGTGCAAGACAAGTCTCGTATTTTCATTCCTGCTCCAGATGTTTGAAGGGACCCAGTGTTCCTTAGGCGCACCATAGCTCACACAATGACCACATGTTGCTGATGTCACAGTCTGTTTGAATT
>NC_085865.1:2717390-2747390 GCF_034702125.1 Engraulis encrasicolus
TGAAGCACAACTATGAAAATCTGTATACTATGCAAGCTCTACTGTATCCCGCCATTTTGTCTCCGGTGTCTGCCCCCTCTCCCCGCCATTTTGTCTCTCTCTCTCTGTCTCATCTCTGGATTGAGCCCCCCCCTCTCCCCCCACACTTCTTAGTGTGGTTTTCCAACAGCAATGTATGAGTACCTTGTCTCTGTCATGCTGGATGTTTCACCAAAGGAGGGACGACTGAAACACTACACAGGGGGTCGTTTCTCGACAGTGCCTTTGCTAACGACTTTAGCCATTTTGTTCGTTCTTAAGACCAACGTTGTAACCAAGGTCTTGAGTTGGTCTTAAGTTGTTCTTAAGTTGTTCTTAAGTTGTTCTTAAGTTGGTCTTGCGTCTAAAGACCAACTTAAGACCAACTTAAGACCAACTCAAGAGCAACTTACGACCAACTCAAGACCGACTTAAGACGGTTAGCAACGACAAGAATCGAGAAACGGACTCCAGATCAGAAGGCGACATGATGGACCTCAATGTGGACCTCTCTCCTGTCCCTCCGAAATGGGCTGAGTGACTCTTGATCCTCCCATATTCAGTATTGGGCCAAAGGGACTCATTAGTTTCCAGTCCAGTGCCACATATTCCAAATGACCTGCTTCTACCTGTCCAGTTCAGCCAGGTGACCGCCTGCCTGGTTAATTGATCACCAGGTTGAACTTTGAAAACGCTGTGTACACTTCACAATCTAAATGAAATGAAATGAAATATCAAAGTAAACTCGGCAGAACTATTTAATTCGGAATTAAAAACATAATGTAAACGCAGCCAATGTCTCCCCCCCCCCCCCAACACCAGGACACAGCCCAATGCCCACACACACCAGGACACAGCCCAATGCCCCCACACAGCCCAATGCCCCCCCGCCCCCCCCCCCCCCTCCAACACCAGGACACAGCCCAATGCCCCCCCAACACCAGGACACAGCCCAATGCCCCCCCAACAACACAGCCCAATGCCCCCCCCCGACACAGCCCAATGCCCCCCCCCCCCCCCCCCCCCCCCCCCAACACCAGGACACAGCCCAATGCCCCCCCCCCCCCCCCCCCAACACCAGGACACAGCCCAATGCCCCCCCCCCTCCAACACCAGGACACAGCCCAATGCCCCCCCCCCCCCCAACACCAGGACACAGCCCAATGCCCCCCCCCCCCCCCCCCCCCAACACCAGGACACAGCCCAATGCCCCCCCCCCCCAACACCTGGACACAGCCCAATGCCCCCCCCCCCAACACCAGGACACAGCCCAATGACACCAACGCACCTCAAGGTCCAGAATGTCCCTCCTCCCATACCGTACTTCCCCATCCATACCTTACCGAAGTAGAGGGCTGAAAACTGCTGTCTTGAAACTGCTTTTCAAAGACACATCACACACACACACACACACACACACACACACACACACACACACACACACACACACACACACACAGAGACTCTGAGGAACTGGCAGACAATGTTTCATTTTTATTTGGAAAAGAAAAAAAACGAAAAAAAACAAAAGAGACAGATAATACTAATGAGGCGAGTGTGCATTGGTGAGCAGGACGGTCGGTCGGGTCCAGCCAGGACAGGCCAGGACAGGACGTCACGTGACGGCCGGGTCCCGACGAGGGCGAGGACGAGGACAATGCCACCATCACCGCTCTCTGAACACGCACGTGACGTGACCCCTCCTCCTCCCAGCAGCGGGATACGCAGCGTAGCCTGGGAATGTTTAAGTGCATTAACTGCTAACTAGGTTGGAGTGCAGTTAGATTTCTTCAATTTCAAAAGAGGAAACGCGCTGATGTTTTTCTCCTAATGTTTTTATTTTGTACCGGGGTTATGGGTCAGGGGTGGGATGGGATGGGAGGGTTGGGGGGGTTAAGGCCTTTGTATTAGCGGTGTATTCAGATTGTTAGGGCAAACTACTGAGGAAAAAAAGCAAAAAAAAAAACTTTTCAACTGATATTATTATAATCTGATACCATGTCAGTTGGCTGAGCAATGTATTAGGCTTCAATAACCGTTAAATAAAAAAGAAATCATCTGTGTCTGTAGGACTTGCATATTAGTGCATTCTACATTTAAAGTAGTGCAATAAGCATGCATTCACTGATGCCCCAAGAATATCAGCATATAGTTATTTTCTAGGAGAAAGAAAAGGTGCGCAGGGTTTGTGCACAACTAGTGGTTTGGATGCTGTTGTTATATAGAGGTGTGTTAGCACCCCCTGCTGACCAAAGGTGATATGAGCAGGTTGCATTATTGTGGTAGATATGCTCATGGTGGTAAATGTAAAGCTGGGGTGGAGTAGGGTAGGAGATGACTTTAAGAAGCATTTGTCAACATTGTCTTAACATCCTAACAGCTGTGGATATACATCCTAATATGCTACAAAACAAGTTGTTGTTGTTGTCTGTGGTGGTCACAAACTTGCCCAAACTTTGCGTCCAATCATCTCAGAGAGTCCCCTGCGAAACTACTGGAGGACTCGCCTGTCTGTCTGTCCACTTACTTGTCTGTCCACTTGGTTGTCTGTCCACTTGGTTGTCTGTCCACTAGCTCTCCTTCCTTCTTGATGATTCCTGTTGCGTGTGCTCAGCCTTGAGCTATAAGGGACGAGGGCGACATGTGTCTCTCCTTCTGTATCGTTTGGGGCACGTTCTACTCAGTGCAGACTAGAGCTATATCAAGTAGAAGCAGACGAACTTTCACAAATGTGATTACAACACTAGTAGTGTGTTATTACAAAGTTGAATCCATGTAATAACATGCCACTAGTATTGTAATTACATATGTAAGAGAATCTCTACTTGTACTTTACGCAGCTCTGACTGAGTGTGAAAGTCTCTCTGGTTACCCTTCAGCAGCTGGTTATCCAGACATGAGAACCACAGTGATTGGCCAGAACAGGGGTCCGTTTCTCGATTCTTGTCGTTGCTAACCGTCTTCAGACCGTTTTACCATTCTCTTGGATTAAGTGGTGAGCGTCGCTGTCGAGAGAGAGTTGAGTCGCTCTTACGAAGGACGTGCTACCGTCGTTAGCAAAGACGTTTTTGAGATACGGACTCCTGATAGAAAGTAAAATGGCCTCGTTTACATGAGACATTTCATTCACAATGAACTCAATTTAATGCTGAACAAAAGCTTAACATGTGAAGCCATGTAAACACTTCACCATTTGGAATGAAGTGAAAGTGGTATGTATGTAAACACCGCCAGAGCTATTTAATTCGGAATTATTGATTCGGAATTAAAAACATCCTGTAAACGTGGTCAATGTGACATTTACTTCCTGTCTGTACAGACCAATCACTGTGGACTCTTGACGTGTGGCTGATCCAGTTGTTGGAGTTGAAACCAGTTCCATGGCAACCACCGGCCTCACCACACAGACACAACAGACTCTGTTATCATAATTATCGATATTGACATTCATTATAAATCTGTGGGGCTAGAGACGTGTGACAAACAGGTGTGAAGAGCGAGCGAGCGTGTGTGTGTGTGTGTGTATGTGTGTGTGTGTGTGTATGTGTGTGTGTGTGTGTGTGGAGGGGGTGGTGGTCTGATAATGTGAAAATAACTTGGCCATCTCCAAGGAGGACAGAGGACGTTTTTGAAGTGTGACCTTTGACCTTGCTAACCTTCTGAGCCATCGGCACCCAGAGAACCCAAAAGACACTCAAAGCAAAAAAAGAGAAAAAGAGAGAAAAGTTTATTATATGTGACAATTGTATTTGACGCAGCAGTGTACCCAGCCACACTGTAACTTAGTGCTTTTAACAAGATTTGTATTAAACTTAAAAAATCACGTTTTCCTAATGCCATAGAAATGTAAATATTTTCAGTGAAATAAGTCTGAATTACGACTCTAGAGCTCCTTACCTAGCTAGATATCTATTTAACTGACTTAAATGAATTATAGACAACTCAAATGCTAAACAAAAACAAGTTATCTGCCCTGGAAACGGCGTATTTCTGTTTCTGTGCCTGAACTCACCCTCTCTATCTATAACGCAAGTGTTGAGAATCATATTTTGGGGGAGGTTAGTAGGTTTGCCTAGATTTACAAAGCAGGTGATTTTTCTTTTTTTTAATAAGAAAAACAATGAACTGCATCGGAATCTGAGTCTGTTTTTAAGATTTCAGCCTGAGCGCCTGAGAGCTCTTGATTTTCTGTATAGCCTCTAACACACACCTGTCAGATCTACTCTTAACGTTTTCTTTTTTTTCTGGATAAATTGAGCACCGTTTGTCCTGGACTCTCGACAATGAGAAACAACACATGGTCTTTAATGAATGTTTTTGGACACTGTGGAGGCAATATCATCATCATCATGGTTTGGGGTGGGGAGGGGTGGGAAGTGATTTGGGGCATAACTGGGAGCCCAAAGAGGGCGTATGTGTCTGGACAGCTCGTGGGCATTTCCCTGGGCGTGGCGTGGCGTTGCGTTGCGTACCTCTTTTCCCGTGCGATGCGATGCGATGCGAGCCTTGTACCATGATGGTCGTGCTGCAGAGGGCTCAGGATGTTTCATAGCTTACTCTATGGGACTATTCAGTGGGCCTCCAGAGTCTAGCCTACTCTATGGGACTATTCAGTGGGCCTCCAGAGTCTAGCCTACTCTATGGGACTATTCAGTGGGCCTCCAGAGTCTAGCCTACTCTATGGGACTATTCAGTGGGCCTCCAGAGTCTAGCCTACTCTATGGGACTATTCAGTGGGCCTCCAGAGTCTAGCCTACTCAGTGGGCACCACACCACAGTGTACTCTAATGTGATTGGCCGCTGAGAGGGCACGGCACGGCACGCCAGGACTTGGATCATGTGGATTACTTTCAGGTAGACAGTAGAGAAACCAATCTCCTTTTTCATTTGTAACAGTATTTTATGTATTTATTGAAGTACGAGCAGATGTATTCAAACGATGACGACACTCTCTCTCTCTCGATGACGACTCTCTCTCTCTCTTTCTCTCTCTCTCTCTCTCTCTCGATGACGACTCTCTCTCTCTCTCTCTCTCTCTCTCTTGATGATGACACTCTCTCTCTCGATGATGATGATGATGATGACACACACACTCTCTCTCTCTCTCTCTCTCTCTCTCTCTCTCTCTCTCTCTCTCTCTCTCTCTCTCTCTCTCGCTTTGTGTTCCTCAGGATGGTATGGAACAGAAGTCAATTACATCAGTTGTGAACAAGTTTGTTTACAAATACCTTGAATACTTGATATTTGTCATTAAAATCGATAAAACAAGCCTGATGTGTCCCTTGTGTCTCTTCATTGTTTTGTGCATTACTACGGAACCAAACTAGATGCTTGACATCCGCTTTCTTTGATGAGGTTTACGTAAGGGCGTCATGTAACCATAGTAAAAAAGTACAATCTAAAAAAAAATCTACATCACCATCCCTTTTGCAACCATTAACTCTTAAAACCTGCTCTAACAATATTAGAACAGTAGGCTTTAAAGGGACACTGTGCAGGAAATTGACAAAAAAGGTACTGCAACTATGCTGCTCATTGAAACTGGGCTGCCTATTGCCAAATTTGATCTTTACATGAAAGTAAACAAAGTAATAAACAAATATTTTCTAGTATGGTCCAAGTACAGTCATTTTTGCAGCAAAAAATGGCTATTTTTGGAAATTCAAAATGGCGGACCATGGGGAAGATCCCCCTTTTCATGTATGAAAAGTGCAATTTTTAAACAACTAAAAATCTCACACAGTGTCCCTTTAATTAGTGCCATGTATTGCACTATTTCTGAAAATGTCACTACTTGTGCTTAAGGAGACAACAAATATCAGTAACACTTTCATTGATGTGGTCTGCATAAAGGTATCCATTAACATGAAATGACATGTCAGTAACATTAACCTATTGATGCTGGATGTTGTTACGTGACATTATTGGCCTTGGCGCCTGGAGCTGCATGACACAACATTCAGGGTCATGAGTTTTGAGACAATTTTATTCAGTGTTGGTATGTTAGAGCTAAATTAACACATTTTCATGCAAAATGAGTGTTTAAAGAAGAAATGAAACGAATATTCATCTATTATTCACATTAAATGGTTGCCTATTTCTAAAACATCAATCCAACTTTAAATATTTTTTCCGGGCATAACTTGTTGAAACGGCAACTTAAAACCGTGCCTTTGGTGCGACAATATTTACAGGGCCGTGACATCATAAGGTTGACACCCTCTTTTTGCGAGTATGGCTGGCTGCAGAAATATCATATTTGAAGGACCCATATCTCATAAAGGAACCAACATTAAGATACAAACATCGACATGTCGAAAGAACACGTCTCTAACATTAGGCCTATGTGAAAAAAACTCACGTTGAATATAAGCCTCACAAATAAGCCTAGTAGACTTTTCTGTGATGATGCACCACCATATGCCATATGGGTTGGAAAGATATGCCATATTCGGCACAGGATCGACGGGCACAAAACAGCACCGCGCTCCTACTAGGCTAACACGTAGGCCAGTGTTTCCCAACCTTTTTTGTCTCGTGTACCCCCTAAGCCTTTTCTTTGTTCCATGAGTACCCCGTAACTCATGTTCTATATCGCTTTCTCTATCCCGTGTGACTATGTTACATTACATTATGCTATTACTAAGTTCCATGTACTTGATAAAATTACATTTTTCCAAGTACCCCCTGCAGTCTGCTCGCGTACCCCTAGTGGTACACGTACCCCTGGTTGGGAAACACTGACGTAGGCTACACGCTGATTATTATTAAGATATTATCAATCATATGACGCAATATTGTAGGCTGTATGTGCTGTGGTAAGCTGGAAAATATGGGAGCATGTTAGGGTGCCAGCTGCCGGTTTCTCAGATCATGGATGTGACATTCCGCGCTGTCTTTGACAGGTTGAAACCGAAAGCACTTTGAAAGCCAGCTTTAAAATCTTATTAAACAATGGCTTTGTCTCAATTATTATGCCGACAACTTACCGATCAACCAGCGCGGCATCTAACTTATTTTTTTGTTTTTTGGCAACGTGACAAGGGGGGGATGCTTTGGCTGCTGCGCTCTGTCTTTGACATGTTGAAACCTAGCGAAATTGCACCATCAGCTACTTTAAAAACGTATGATGAGGTAGCCCAATAGCATGGTTTTAATGTAATCTTCATAAACAATGGCGTTATACCCATCATTATGCGACAATTTGGAAGTCGGTAGGTATATTTTGACATAGATGTTCGTGCTCAGGAGCTGTTGTTGCATAACACAATAACTGCACGACCGCCGGCCATGGATAGAGTCATAACTACACAACACAGATGTTCGTGCTCGGATGCAGGGGTTCAGGGGATTTTGTTGCATATAAAGCAATAACTCCACGACCGACGGCCACTGAGTCGTAACGAAACACAGCCTCGACCCGCAGCGCATTGACCGAGGACCCTTGTTTGCCTACTAGGGTGCTACAATGGCAGAGAGGAATAGCATCTTTAGCATGCTGCTATAATGCTAAGTGGCTGTCGGCCAGACTCACCCGTCGTCGCACTCGAGCTAGAGATATCCGTCGGCACACCTGCTATCCATAGACACTGCTTGTGGTAGTCTAGTAGTCTATTTCCAACCATGTCCACGGTCTCCAGATTTTTTAAGGTAAACAACAGGAGGGGTGGAACACGCCCGGAGCACAACATTGATCTAGGTCACTTCAAAAGCCGATGCCTCCTACACGATCAGCGTTGTTTTGCCTTCTCCTTGTCAGCAACAGTTCTAATTTTGACTTAAAGAAACTTGTGCAGAGAGATGCCTTCAGTGAAGCTTGTACTTGTTGCAACCTGTACCATTTGGACCGCCACGAACACAATATTTTCCACTGTGCTTTGATTTACTAGCCATATACGCCGCCATTGACTACTATAACTTTGTGGGTTCTGAGTTGGACTGTGTCAACCTTATGACGTCACGCATAAGACAATAAATTCGCACTACTGGACAAAATATTGCTCATTTTGAGCACGTTTTAAGATGACTTCCCGGATAAATTGTTACACACACAATATCTTGTTTTAATCACAAAGCTTGGAACTTTTGTAATATCCCAGGTGAAAAACCCATATACTTAAAGTGTACTTTTTTTGACCGTACTTAGTACAAAGTGTACTATTTTCAGCGATTTAAAGTGCGCTTCATTGCACTATTAGTGCGCTGAAGCACTACTAAAGCAGTACTTCAGCACACTTGCAGCACATGTAATATCCCAGGTGAAAAACCCATATACTTAAAGTGTACTTTTTTTTACCGTACTTAGTACAAAGTGTACTATTTTCAGCGATTTAAAGTGCGCTTCATTGCACTATTAGTGCGCTGAAGCACTACTAAAGCAGTACTTCAGCACACTTGCAGCACACTGAGGATGCTAAATTGGCACCGCTTTTGGACAACTTTAAGTGCACTACAAGCATACTTTTGAAAGTATGCTCCAAACACGCTTTTCATGCATTCGTATGGCATTAATAGTGTGCTTGAGTACACTTCTATAACATTTTATTGTTACTAGAAGTACAATAAAAGTATATTAACTTCATGCTTCTTTGGACTACATTGGAACATTTTAAGTCTGTAAAAAGTATATCATATTAAGTATTGTAAATATATAACAGGTATGCTTGAAGTATATTTACAGTACACTCCCAAGTACATGAAATAATATAAATGTAATAGTACAATCCATGCTGGTCCTCAGAGCTTGTACATTACACACAGCCTCATGTCACAGTTGTGATACAGTATGCATGCCTAGCACGACTGACATTTGCAATCATTGCATTGTTACAGAGATTTCAGATACACATTTCACTTTATTTCATTCTTGTTCCACCTTTCTGCAATTGATCATTTGAATTGATCATTAATGATGACCATTGATTCTTTTGAATAACTAGTTCCAACTTACCTCTCACCATGATATCATGGGAAGTGCGAGTCTATATATACCAGAACATATACGTGACCATCATAATGACGGTGGGAACATGGTCATTTTTTGTGTATCACTTTAAAATTTCAAAACTCCTACAATAAACGCAGAATATAACAATGAGTAATATTTTCATGCAAACCAAAGATATTCCTTAGAGGTCAATGGCTTTCTGTTTGAGAAATTGAGCTCCAAGAAGTGCATTACATGATGGTACATGCATGATGATGCATGATGGGTAAATGCACTTTGTCTAAGAACACTTTGAATATATTTGGATGAAGCACAATCATGGTGCACTTAGAAAAAGTATACTTCCAATATGTTAAAGTAATTTAATTTAAAGCGCACTATAGAAAATCACACTTCGAAGTCACTTGGGTGAAGTATAATCAAAGTGCACTTAAAAAAAGTGCAATTGCAATATGTTATTAAAAAATACACTTTTAGTAAGTTCACTATTAGAACACTATTAGTATATTCCTCTAAATACACTTTAGCCAAACATCTTCTAAGTGCACTTTATGTATGGTTCGCAAAGTGTACTTTCTTTGAGAGCAACTTAATTACATCTAATTTTAAGTACACTTTAAATAAGCATATTGTAAACATACTTTTTCTTAGCACAAAAAGTGTGAGTGCACTTTTAACATGCTAAGTACACTTCAGTTGTGCTTTTATTGTACTAAATTGAACCATTTTTTCACCTGGGTATGCAGCACAAACTGTAAAATTCCAACAATTAATATTCGTTTCATTTCTTCTTTAAATGCAACTTATTGCATGTTTTCCAGAGGCCAAGATATTAAAGTTTGTATAGGCTGTGGGCCACTTTTCTTAAAAAGGGCATAGGCCTTCAGCAGCCTTTTCCGTAGGTGCTGTTGACGTCAATGGGTTGAAGACATTGACCAGAGGGGGGATGGGGGGTGTTGAAGACATTGACCAGAGGGGGGATGGGGGGTGTTGAAGACATCGACCAGAGGGGGGATGGGGGGTGTTGGGCTTTCAGCTTTCTGCTGCCGTCACAGCCCTGGTTATGCTAGTGCAGACGTGGGCAAACTCAGCCATTTCATGCGGGGGGCAATCGCTATTCCGACATACCGCTATTCCGACAGCCGACATACCTTAGGGTTAGGGTTAGGGTCAGGGTTAGTGTTAGGGTTAGGGTAACTGTATGCACTCTCCCTAAACTGGTAAAAGCTGAGCAACGTAGCACAAACCAAAGAAATTGCATAACTCGCGCCGGTATTCCGACAATAGACATCAATGTCGGAATAGCGACATGTCGGAATAGCGCCACGTAACCATTTCATGCGGCCCTCAGAGCCTTTCCAAAAACAAACAAAAAAGCAGATTCATATGGTCACTCATTCTTAAATTGGCCACCTAGAACAAGGGTCTTGGTCTAGTGGTCTAGTCTTTATCTACATACAATTAGTAGGAATGGCATAGGCCTAACTGACAATGGTGTAATGTTGTTGGCGTACACCATTTCTTATTATTGGTACGGACAAGTTGCCTACAACATCCAGCAACTTTCTAAACCCAATGCGGCCCATGGGCCAAAATAATTGCCCACCCCTGTGCTAGTACAATAGCTACACTTCCATCGTGTTTTAATGATGTGCTTTGGGGCTTGTGTGCCTTTTACTTAGGATAGGACAGTGCGAGAGCATGAGCGAGAGAGGGAGATGGGGAAGGATCGACAAAGGACCTCAGGACTCCGTTTCTCGATTCTTGTCGTTGCTAACCGTCTTAAGTCGGTCTTGAGTTGGTCGTAAGTTGCTCTTGAGTTGGTCTTAAGTTGGTCTTCAGTTGGTCTTTAGACGCAAGACCAACTTAAGAACAACTTAAGGACAACTTAAGACCAACTCAAGACCTTGGTTACAACGTTGGTCTTAAGAACGAACAAAATGGCTTAAGTCGTTAGCAAAGGCACTGTCGAGAAACGAACCTCAGGTCAGAATCGAACCCGGGTCACCGTTGTCATGGTAATACAGTATTTGCATGTTCTGTGTCTGGTACAGAGTATGAAGCTCATCTATCACAGTGGTGGAGTGTAGTGTTGCACTCAGCAACATTCTTCCACAGCGCAACCGCGACCAAGTTCACAACCCACCTTTGTCTTCTTACACATGATCACTCATCTTCGCAAATGTGCACGCGCACACACACATACACACACACATACACACACACACACACACACACACACACACACACACACACACACACACACACACACACACACACACACACACACACACACACACACACACACACAGAGAGAGACACTTTGAAACATCTCCCACCCTATGGCAAGGCCAACTGAAAAGACAAGTCACTATCCCTGACAGTTTTAGTCATCTACTGCGAGCTATTTTGACCACAACAGCCAAAATGAATATTGGCCCTTTATGGCCAATTCAGCCATGGGGGGAGACCACATAAAAAAAGCAACACCCCCCCCCCCCCCCACACACACACAGGTCCTCCTCGCGGGCGGCATTTTGGGGAAATGGGATTTTAAATGCAGATGAGGTGACTCAAGTCATCGCATGGTGTCAACAAACACACAGCACATTTCAACACAGCTACATGTGGCAGTCATCTCAACATGATTGTCTCCCTCACACACACACACACACGCATGCAGGCACGCGTGCACACACACACACACACACACTCTCACAGGGCCGCTGCCAGCTTTGACTGGGCCCGATACAAGTCATTTGAAAGGGCCCCCCTTCTCAATGTATACAGAGTAAAGATGGGCCCCATCCTTCAAACTGACCTAGTGTAGATATACCATAGACCAGTGATTCCCAACCTATGGGCCGGAGCCCACTGGTGGGCCCTTAAGGTATTCCAAGTGGGCCTTGAAATCATTTTCCAAAAATAATAATCATATTTTGGTGTGTGTTGTTGTTGATTTATTTGAGTTTTATTCTTAATTGGGTCAGAGGTGGGCCCCGAACATTTTTGACAATTTCGAATGGGCCCCAATTTGAAAAAGGTTGGGAACCCCTGCCATACACACAAACACTGCAGTCCTCCTGACTGACCTAGTGTGTAGTTATAGTCTACCATGGACACAAACACTGTATGCCGTGTTCAGCCTCCTGGCCTGACCTAACCAATCTTGGCCCGGCGGTATGTTGATATTTTCCATTATGCCAGTAGATGATATCGCCACCCACAGGATAATGCGCATATCGCATTGTCACCGTCAAAATGGCGGCTATCTGACTTGAGGCATTTGTTCCAATATAAAGGACTGGAGTGTTCAACACAGTGTCTAGAGTTCATATCTAAGCAAGTGGCTCTATGCCACAGAGAGCAGCAATGGAAATCAGACAGTGTACCTCGTCTCCACCCCTACGTCTATCCATTTTCTTCCTTATACGTACTGTATACTGTATTTTTCATCCAAATTTGACCAGGAACCACTGAAACAATATTGTGGATATCTATTAAAAATCTACTTAGCGCTCCTTTAAGTTGGAACTGGGTTTTTATTGAGGCAACACTATATTTTTTGATCAGCTTTTCATCAATGTGGGTGGCATTTGTGAATGTGATGGAGAGAAGTGCTCCTCCAGAGAGCGAGAGAGGAAAGGGGACAGGAGGAGACCGCCGTAGCGGACCAGACTACCACAAATGGAACTTTAAAACAGAGTAGTTTTTAAAAAAGGTTTATTTATTAACAGCTCCTCGGCTTTCCAGAAGCCAGAATTGTTTCAAACACTTCAGATTGAAATGTGTTTTAAAAAAAAACAAAAACAGAAGAAAGAAAAAAAAACTCAGTGAGGTCCCAGTGGGCAAGGCTCTGGAGACACGGTGCACTTTTTAAAACTCACCAACGCAACCAGACGCCTGTTCTTTAAAACAACCTATCGACATTTTGGAAAAGAAAAACAATAATAATATTAATAATGATAAAAAACAAAAAACACAAAGGGCAATGCAGTTTTTTCGTCAAGTATTTCTCAACAATCCATGAACAAACACCATGGACACCGAAATGCAGCGTGCACATTAAAACTCCTGGGCCTGGTGCGTTAGCGATGCAGAGGAGAAACAGAGACTTACATGAGGAGTCAGTTAGTGTGGCATCCTGGACCAGTTATACAAGGCAGCGAGGGGGGTTTATAAAGTATACAGAGGAGACCGTATCGTACGACCTAGTGTAGTCTGATTATCAAAGCATCTGAGAGTACTGTGGATATGACTACTGTATACTGCAGTTGCATAATTGTTATTCGAACTCCTGATCTTGTAGTCTGGCAGACCTGTATGGCACATGGTGAACATTTCAAGTGTTTAGCAAGCGTGATCAGGAACGTGTATGTATGGAGAACATGAAGAACGTGTGCTAGAGTGAACATGTGCGCCCTTTAGAACCGATAAACACCAACAAAATGATCTGTACCAAAACACTAAATTTAATACGTAACTTGGAGAAGCCTCCCCACCATTTGAAGCATTGAATTGATTTGACTGATATCATGTGGAATCAGACCAACGTGTTTAGATGACAGTACCATTGTCCTGTAAAAGCAGCGAGAGAAAACCTCACTTTGTAGCTTTCGAGTGACATGAATGCAGAATGCCAAAACATTTGCTGTGAGAAGAAAGTGCATTTGACATGAAACCGGTGGATCACTTTCCTGACATATTGCATTGCAATGGTTTCACCATTTCCGTTTTTAACCTATTATTTCATAAAAAATATAATATATATTAAAAACACAACTTTATGCATGTATCTCCACTTTGAAACGTTCAAACTTGATGTTTAAGCTGCATTAAGGTTTTTTTTCTTTCCTAAATAGATATTATATATAATATATATATTTAAAAAAACAACAACAACATAACACTGATCTCTAATAGAAGCACCTGTAAAAAAATAAACAATAATAATAATATTGATTTTTTTTCTTTTAATATGATTTCTAACTCAAATTAAAAAGAAAAGAAAAGTAAAGAGAGACTAAAGAGGTCAGCCCTGTCCTGCGCTGCCCAATCAGAGGGTCCCGTGCCACACACAGGTACGCAGCGCATGTCTCTGCAGTAACCTGGCAACAAGCTGCCATCGCCCCAACAAGTCCCTCCTCCTCCACCCTGCTCAGACCGTGCTAATTGGTGGGATGGGTGAACAAGCCCCTCCCCTCACAGCGTGCTATTGGTGGGATGGGAAGACCAGCCACTCCCCTCAGTGTCCTGGCTGCCCAGGTCCTCCCCTGGTACGCCGCGGGGGCCACCTGCGGCCCTGAGGGGGGCGTCTGCTGCCATGGACACGCTGTCCGTCACCCTAGCGGGGGCGTCTGTGCCCGTGCGGAGCGTGTCTGTGCCCGTGAGGATCGTGTCTGTGCCCGTGCGAAGGGCGTCTGTGCCCGTGCGGAGCGTGTCTGTGCCCGTGCGAAGGGCGTCTGTGCCCGTGCGGAGCGTGTCTGTGCCCGTGCGGAGGGCGTCTGTGCCCGTGGCTGGGGAGCGGTCCGGCTGCTGCCTGAAAGGAGTGCCAGTTCCCGCGACCACTCTGTCCGTCACTTTACTGTGGCCGTCTGTTGCCACGGTGTCCGTCACCCGCTCAGGGGGGCCTGCGCCCACGAGGGCACTACCTGTTGGCACGGTGTCTGTTGGCATGGTGTCTGTTGGCATGGCAGGGGTGTCTGGGTGTCTGGAGGGGGTGTGTGCCGTTGGCACGGTGTCTGTTGGCATGGCAGGGGTGCCTGGGTGTCTGGAGGGGGTGTGTGTCGTCACCCTAGCAGGGATGAGTGTACCCAAGAGGGGGGTGTCTGTGTCGCTGGGAGGGATGTCCGTCCTCTGGTGCTGGGACTCAGTTTCAGGCTCCATAGCGACCGCCATGCTGCTAGAGGCCCTGGCTAGGTTGAGGACCGCCGCCCTGGCTGGAGAGTCTGGCCCACTGGGGGGCTCGTCAGGCTGGGCAGCAGGGCTGGGTGCTGCTGGGTCTCTGAGATGGTGGGCATGGGGATGGGGATGGGGCTGGGGCTGGGGCTGGGGATGGGGATGGGGATGGGGATGGGGCTGGGGCTGGGGCTGTGGCTGGGGATGGGACTGGTGGGCCTGGGGATGGGCCTGGGGCTGGTGGGCCTGGGGCTGGGGCTGTGGCTGGGGCTGGGGATGGGACTGGGGGTGGTGGGGGGACAGGGGGAGGTAGCCCTGGGCCTGGAAGATATCTTCCTCCTCCTCCTCCTCGTCCTCCTCTCGCTGCGCTCCCTGTTGCTCCTGTGTCTGTGTGTGTGTGTACGATGCGTGGTGCGAGGGCAGGAGTTCTGGGAGGAGGTGCTGATGGGAGGAGGAGGAGGAGGAAGAGGAGGAGGAGGTGGAGGAGGAGGAGGAGGAGGGGCTTGCTTCCCCTCGGAGGAGGTGCTCCAGGCGGGTCTCCAGCTCCGTGGGGCCGCTGCCGCTCAGACCGCCTCCATCGTCAGCATCCCCGTCGCCATGGGCGACTGCCTCCAGCTCCAGCTGGTTGTCTGGCGGCAGCAGCATCCAGGTGTCGCCGCGAGGCCGAGGACGAGGCCGGGGGGGTCGGAGGTGGTGGCTGGAGGGGGGGGGGGGGGCAGGGAGAGAGAGCCAGGCAGGGGGTGGGGGAGGGGGTGGATGCGCCAGCTCGGGGAGTTCGTTCAGGGCCTCCATTTTGGGCTCTCGAGGAGGAGGGGGGGCGTTTGGGGTAACGATGGTGGTGGGGGCTAGAGGACCAATGCTTGGGGCGACCCATGTGTCCCCCCGTGTCAGTATGGAGGGGGTTGGAGACGCGATGCTCGGGGTGACCGCTCGCACCCATGTGTCCTGCGTCAGTGTGGCACCCTCCCCCCCTCCTCTCCCCTCCCCCTCCCCCTCCCCGTCCCCAGACCCCCCCTCCGCCAGGGCCGACAGCTTATCGCTGTGGTTCAGTCTCTTTAGGTTGCTCAGCAGTGCAAACATTCTATCTACATCCTTCTGGAAGTTAGCCCAGTTGTCCGGGCTCAGCTGGTAGTCGTGGCGACGCTCGTAAAGGCCCTCCTGCACGCGGTACAGGTCGGCCAGCTCCAGCCAATCAAAATCCTCCGTCAGGTTGGGCAGTTTAACCCTGTCGTCCCTCCCATCCGGGCTGTGTTCTGCGGGAAACCACACCACACACACACACACACACACACTGTTAGCTGGGTGAACTGCTTCTAATTTAGCATGCTCACACAGATGCAGACGCACAACTTGGCACACACACACACACACACACACACACACAGGGGGAGTGTTTTGGTAGACGGCCGCTAAGAGACATGCAGACAGTCAGTCATGCCTTCCCTCTTGATGCCAGAGGAGCCAGCACTCACCACAGCCCTGATGATACACAAAAGCACAATGGCACACCACACCAGCAACTAACACGTGCGCACGCACACACACACACACACACACACACACACACACACACACACACACACACACACACACACACACACACACACACACACACACACAGAAATGCAAGCCATAAGCCCAGCCGACCCCCAAAGGAAAAAAAAAAAAAAAACGAAAACAACAACAAAAGAAAAAGTAACAAACAACAGAATGTTCTCTCTTTCTTCTGAGTCTGCTCTCAGCACTGAGTCCCACCACACTAATCCATCTAAGACACCATGCGCTGTGAAACACGTATCTCCCCAGTACCCACAACGCTGCGTCTAAGACACCCAGCACTCAACACTGAAGGCCACAACATTCCCCCATTCCCAATAGGATCCGCAGTGTTAATTCAACACATAGTAGTAGACCACAGGACCTGATGCACTCCGGAAAACAGGCACTGGAAAAAAATGAAAAATAAAATCGAAGGATTTTCAAATAGGCCTCAGTTGTCATTGTGGGGGAATTCATTAAAGTTTCACCGTGTCATATTTTTAGTAGTTTATTTCCAGAATTCAAGTTGCCTATTCACAAATGCTACCTTTTTGACAGATACTTACCACCAGCATCACATTTGAAGTATTCATTATGACAGGGGAAACTGCACTTTCCATACATGAACAGGGTTCTTATTAAGAACCTCTAAAGGTGCGCTGTGCAGGATAGAGGCCAGAGTAGGTATTGCAACTATGCTGCTCATTAAATCTTTTCCATCTTTTCGATCTTTAACCAAAGTACAGAACGTTTTGCAGCTAAAAATGTCCATTTCCAGACATTCAAAATGGCCGACATGGAGAAGCTCCACCTTTTCGTGTATGAAACATTTTCCCCAGTCATAATGAATACTCGGAATTGGAATTAACGATGGTGGTAAGTAATCATGAAAAGGGTAACATTTGTGAATATGCAGCATGAATTCTGGAAATATTACACAGTGTCCCTTTAACACTTCATTTCACGTTTTGCGTGTGTATGGCGTGCATTAGGTCCTATACTCTCTAAGTGTTTTATTATCGAACTAACACTAACTAATGTACTGTGGTGTTGAAGTAACACTGCCTAATGCAATGTGGTGTTGAAGTAACACTGCCTAATGCAATGTGGTGTTGAACTAACACTGTCTAATGCACTGTGGTGTTGAAGTAACACTTCCTAATGCAATGTGGTGTTGAACTAACACTGTCTAATGCACTGTGGTGTTGAACTAACACTGTCTAATGCACTGTGGTGTTGAAGTAACATTGCCTAATGCACTGTGGTGTTGAAGTAACACTGTCTAATGCCCTGTGGTGTTGAAGTAACACTGTCTAATGCACTGTGGTGTTGAACTAACACTGTCTAATGCACTGTGGTGTTGAAGTAACACTGCCTAATGCACTGTGGTGTTGAACTAACACTGTCTAATGCACTGTGGTGTTGAAGTAACACTTCCTAATGTAATGTGGTGTTGAACTAACACTGCCTAATGCCCTGTGGTGTTGAAGTAACACTTCCTAATGCAATGTGGTGTTGAACTAACACTGTCTAATGCACTGTGGTGTTGAACTAACACTGTCTAATGCACTGTGGTGTTGAAGTAACACTGCCTAATGCACTGTGGTGTTGAAGTAACACTGTCTAATGCACTGTGGTGTTGAAGTAACATTGCCTAATGCACTGTGGTGTTGAAGTAACACTGTCTAATGCCCTGTGGTGTTGAAGTAACACTGCCTAATGCACTGTGGTGTTGAAGTAACACTGTCTAATGCACTGTGGTGTTGAAGTAACACTGTCTAATGCCCTGTGGTGTTGAAGTAACACTGCCTAATGCACTGTGGTGTTGAAGTAACACTGCCTAGTGTACTGAGTAAGAGCCCATGCTGTCTGGGCAGGAGAGTCTGCTGTGCAGTCGCTCAGACATAAAGTATAATACACCCTGCAACAGGAACGGAGAGGGGCAGAAGAACATGGGAGAGGGGCAGAAGAACATGGGAGAGGGGCAGAAGAACATGGGAGAGGGGCAGAAGAACATGGGAGAGGGGCAATAGAACCAAACCAAGGCAACCTGGAAATGAAGAAGGAAATAAATGGCAAAGCAAACCAAGCAGAACAGATGAGCACAGACGGGAATAATAAACACACACACGGGTTTAGGCATCAGAACATTTGCAAAGAAAACAAAAAACAAAAACAAAATCACAAACACGCAGGTGCAAGCACAGAGACACACAGGCAGAAAAACATACAGAAAGACTTGACAGACGGACAGACAAACAGATGGACGGACAGACAGACAGACAGACGCACAGATAGACAGACAGACAGACAGACAGACAGACGAACAGATCAGACAGACAGAGAGACTGACAGACAGGCAGACAGACAGACATGCATGGCCCCGGATGGCACCGGAATGACTGCAAAACACATGTCAGTCTCCTCTGCCTATGGGGTGGTACTGTGACGGGTGGAGACTGAATAAGAGGATATGGTATGGAGATGGGTCCAATGGAGACTAGAAAAGATTGCATGACATGGATGTCTCCAATGGGCAGTGAAACAAGCAAGAGGGAGATGAGCCGTAGGGAGATGATTGGTTATCTAGAATATGCAAATGTCAACTAGCATGAGCAAGGTGCATGAGTGAGTACATACTGTATATAAAACACAGCACATCCAGAGGATCAGCAGGCCTGAAGGAGTCGGAGTGGTGGCATGAACAGGGGTACACGCTAAAGGCATGGTGGCATGGACAGGGGTACACGCTATGGCGTGGTGGCATGAACAGGGCTACACGCTAAAGGCATGGTGGCATGAACAGGGGGACACGCTAAAGGAATGGTGGCATGAACAGGGCTACACGCTAAACGCATAGTGGCATGAACAGGGGGACACGCTAAAGGCATGGTGGCATGAACAGGGGGACACGCTAAAGGAATGGTGGCATGAACAGGGCTACACGCTAAAGGCGTGGTGGCATGAACAGGGGTACACGCTAAAGGCATGAACAGGGGGACACGCTAAAGGCATGGTGGCATGAACAGGGGGACATGCTAAAGGCATGGTGGCATGGACAGGGGTACACGCTATGGCGTGGTGGCATGAACAGGGCTACACGCTAAAGGCATGGTGGCATGAACAGGGGGACACGCTAAAGGCATGGCATGAACAGGGGGACACGCTAAAGGCATGAACAGGGGGACACGCTAAAGGCGTGGTGGCGTGAACAGGGGGACACGCTAAAGGCATGAACAGGGGGACACGCTAAAGGCATGGCTGGATAATGAGCGAGGGCTACGTTGAATGGCATGAATGCTGTGTATATATAACACAGGAATATGGAGGTATGATGGGGTTATAAGCCAGTGGTATGAATGAGCGAGGGCCGTTATGAGCGAGGGGCGTTATGAGCGAGTCCACATACATGATGTGTTCTTGAGGGAGACTCACAGGGGGGAGAGGACAGGTCTCCTCAGCTTGGGCCACTTTCGCTGCTGCTGTCGCCTGGAAACCAGGAGTCACGGAGACGGAGACACACACACAAAATGGCGTCAGGTCAGGAGGACACGACAGGCGAGAAGAAGAGGAGACACCACACCAAAAATACTGAATCAAACCAAGATATCGCAAAACACGCCCACTCAATGCAAAAGCGTGTTCTCAAGTTGGGTCTCCTAAGGGGGCGTTGTCCCTTACTTCTTCTTCTCTTTTTGAGGTGCTTGCTCAAGACGTGTGCTACCGCCATCTACAGCGCTAAGGGGACTTGATTTATTCTCAACCTCAGGACTCCGAAGGTCTCCTAACCGATGGTCTCCTAAAGGGGCGTTCACCCGACATAAAGTGGATACCGGAAAAGAAACAAAATGACGCTTCTTATTAGATCCACTTTCTTTGACTACACTGTGCTACGCTGGTCTACCATAAAACAAATGCCAGTAACCTTCTCAAAAACACAACCATATACGTTTAAAAAGTGTCTCAGCTGCCAACCACTTTAGTTTAAAAAAATGCGTAGACTGTAGAGCAGTGATGTGCAACCAACCTGCATTCAGAGGCTTCAATCCAGTGCCACATATTCTAAACGACCTCCTCTTACGGTAGGGACACATAGGAGGCGAAGCGAGCGAAGCGAAAAGAGGCGAAATCCAACCGTCATCAGGTCGTCGCGTCGAATCAAATGGAATGGAAAAGTTATGTTGTTGATTTGATTGGGCGCGGCAGGCGAATTCGCTCCACATTTGCATAACATTAAACAGTCTTTAATAATTCCGCTTCGCTTCACTCCTGTTCGCTTGCTTTCGCCTCCCTCATAGGAATGAATGGCAAAGTTCGCAAATTCGTGTGTATGTGTCCCTACCGTTACTTGCCTAACTATTAAGTTAGCATAGCCAGCATAGCATAGCTAGCCAGGGCATGTGGAATATGTGGCACTGGATTATAGGCTCTGAATCCAGGTTGGACATCACTGCTGAATACGTAATGAGTAATATACTATTGTGAGTGTGAAGAGAACGGAAATCTCTCAATGATGTGTGCCTGAGGCAGGATGGAGAAACACGTTGGCTTCAGTGAAATGGCAGCGCACGTAGGCTACGTATATACTGCCGAGTAAATGAAGTCTGTACATTTCACTCAGACCTATGCTAACAGGCTGGAGGAGATCAAAGCTGTTGCAACGTTGCACTTGTCAGTTCTTCAGCACAGCCTTGTTGCGTTGCCATAGCAATACCGTAACAAAACAAACATATACGGAGTTTCAGAGCAACATGAAGTCATGCACCACACATACATGCATACAGAAGAGAGGCCGCAGGGTGAACAACAGATTGGATATGGAATCAAACCGGGGATAATGATGATGATAATGATACAAAATTGCATTGGTGATGTCAATCATGTTGTTAAATATATAAAAAGTATTTACAAAAATAGAAATATAAACTGATTTTTTTTAGAAGCCCGGGCAAATTCGTTTATTTGGAAAGAGATTTTGGCAAGCGTCTTGCATAAAACCAAATCCATAAATCCAAATAGGCCACACCAAATTGGGGTAGGCCGTAATTTTTTTGTAGCTCTTGTTATGAGAAATTGAATGCAGATACTTTTGTTGGCGCAAGCTTTAAGGATAAACCAAAACCAGTAACAAAATAACCCGATGACTCATCACGATGGAGCGAAACATGAAGTTTCTTTTGTGTGTATGAAAATATTCCACAAACACAACAAGTCAACTGAATCAGAACCAGAGGGAGGAGAGGACAAGCAAGGATGGAAATGAAACACAAGCAGAACAGCAAAACAGCACAATAACGCAATAACTCCAGCTGCACCAGCCAAGACACACGAGTACAGCAGAGAACATGGACACGAAAAACAAAAAGAAAAAAAACATGGAGGAGAGCCAGACACACACACACACACACACACACACACACACACACACACACACACACACACACACACACACACACACACACACACACACAGGAGAACACGGAGGTGAAAACATGAAGCATGGTACAGAAACCGGGACCCAATGATAGAAGCAGACAGATGAGGGGACCCCATGATAGAAGCACAAGGGGAGAGGAGCCCAGGACTGGAGCACACAGATGAGAGGAGCCCATGGCTGAAGCACAAGGGGAGAGCCAGCAAGCCAGTAAAGCCCAAAGCTGGAACAGGGGAGGGAAAACTGGGGGGGGGGGGGGGGGGCGATAATACTGGGCTGTGGAGAGGGGACCCTGGGTGGGAGAACTGGATGACGTGACAGGCCTGGTGTGGTAATACTGGGCTGTGGAGAGGGGACCCTGGGTGGCCATGGGTGTGTAATGGAGTGGACATCCAAGCCCACAAACCCGAAGCTGGAGCAGTGGTGGGGTGGGTACCCTGTATGGAGGTAGGGGATGGGGGTGGGGCCTGTATGGAGGTAGGGGATGGGGGTGGGTAATCTATGGAGGTAGGGGATGGGAGTGGGGGTGGGGGTGGGTACCCTGTATGGAGGTAGGAGGTGGGGGTGGGGGTGGTGGTGGGTACCCTGTATGGAGGTAGGGGTGGGGGTGGGGGTGGAGGTAAGGGATGGGGGTGGGGGTGGAGGTAAGGGATAGGGGTGGGTACCCTGTATGGAGGTAGGGGGTGGTGGTGGGGGTGGGGGTGGGTACCCTGTATGGAGGTAGGGGATGGGGGTGGAGGTGAGGGGTGGGGGTGGGTACCCTGTATGGAGGTAGGGGATGGGGGTGGTGTTGGGATCCTAAGTGGAACTGGGGGTAGGGTTGATGAGGTGCTGTCCCCTAAGTCAGTGTTTGGATGGTGGTGATAATCTTTATGGAGGTGAAGAGACGTCACTCACTCTTTACACAATGAAGATGAAAATCACAACTCAAAATGAAAATCACAACTCAAAATGAAAATCAGAACTCAAAATGAAAATCACAACTCAAAATGAAAATCACAACTCAAAATGAGGCGTTTGCACAGCGGAGTTATGGTTAGAGCAGTCTCAGCATGCACACCACACATCTGAATTATCGTTTGTTTTGCTTTGCTTGTTTGCTGGGTTTTTTTTTTTTTTTTAAAGCATTGATGCATCATGGGAGATTAGTGGAATGAGCTGGCCCATGCAGTGGTTACGGAAAGCCAGGAGGAACAAAAAGGTGTGGATACCTGTGTGGCTCATAGACTCCGGCATCTTTACTCCCTGATCGAGAAAATAAGAGCAGTCCAATGTTAATGACGCACGCCTCTCTCTCTCTCTCTCTCTCTCTCTCTCTCTCTCTCTCTCTCTCTCTCTCTCTCTCTCTCTCACGGTCGCTCACAACAAACATTCACAATCTCTTGCCTCTCGCATGGCATGGCATGCACAGCATACACAACCCTATGGAGAAAGGCAATGCAATGTTAACATGTCTGGAACAAAACAAGAGAGGGGGTAAATAGAGGACTAGCAGAGAGAAAGAGAAAGAGAAAGAGAAAGAGAAAGAGAAAGAGAAAGAGAAAGAGAAAGAGAAACGGGAGAGTACAGTGGCAGGCAAACAATAATAACCCTGCGAGTTGAGAGACTGTGATAAAAGTTGAAAGGAGACCAGACAACTCTGTGGCAATCCTAAAGGACAAATCTATCATCCATCACCATTCTCTACAAAAGTAATTGGTAATATAAACGATCATCACGTTGAAATATTTTTTTTATTAGTTAATTCTACGTTGCTAGTAGAAAGCACATATTTTTCCTACTATAACTATTAGTATTAAGTATCGTTTTTTTTTTGTGTCAGGCAGAAACTTATATCTAAATCGCACACCTGATGAGTGACTGGGAATGTTGGCCATCCTGTTTGCAGATCAACGCCTGTTTTACATTACAAATAGTTTGGAGGGAGAGAGCACACACACAAAAAAATATAAAAACCTTAAACGTTACATGAACTGAGGTCATCCCTTTGGTGATAGATTTATTTTTCCCTCGACGCCATGACTACTCATGTTGAAGACACGGCGGCAACACTTTACGCTGACGCAGAGCTGAGATGTTGTGGCTTCACCAGAGAGATGAAAAGTAACGACGTCCAATGCTAGCTAAACTGACAGGACCAATCAGCTCCCAGACGACTGATCAATCTATCGCCGTGGCGACCAGAGGTCTCGTTGTCGAGTGAGTCAGCGACGCGCCTTACGCCAGCCCGTAATATCATATCAGGCGTCTACTGTAGATTGGATTGATTACCGTTCATGACATGAAATGCAACCACGCAGTTATAAGGCAACGTCTGTGGAGGAAAACGGGGGAGCTTATATTACATTCTGATGCGATAATGCCCTAATTGAGCCTTAAAACTACTTCCAGTCGGGGCCTGTAATACTCCCTGTGCTCCTATCGCATGGCCTAGCTATTCACAACGCGTTATTCCCACCGCCTGCTGCTCTGGTGTTTACTTTACCCGAAATGGATCTGCTGACGCCTGTGTTGTTGTCATGGTTTACTCAGCTTTCTTGGAATTCTCTCACTTTTCTGCCGTGAAAATGTCAAAAACCCTGAAATTAGGTTTCGAGAAATTGGCATCACAGCAAAGTTCTCTGTCGGCCTGAAAAGCACAATAAGTCTGACGCTGATGCACCACACCACACCACACCACACAGTCAAAACATGACAACACGGCGCGGGGAGTTTTCCACTAATGTTGTTTGCCTTGGGGAAGAGAGAAACGGGAGAGAAAGTGTCAGAAACAAGTCAGAGAGTTACTGAGGATCAGGAGGTTGGTCGCTGGATACCCAGGAGACCCTGAAAATGTAATGTGTGCGTGTGCGTGTGCATGTGCGTGTGTGTGTGTGTGCATATGTGAGTGTGATAGAGGGAGAGAGATGGAGTTATTATTCTGGATGAAAGCTCGAGAAGTATAGGAGAGGAGAGGAGAGGAGAGGAGAAGAGAAGAGAAGAGAAGAGAAGAGAAGAGAAGAGGAGAGGAGAGGAGAGGAGAGGAGAGGAGAGGAGAGGAGAGGAAGAGAAGAGAAGAGAAGAGAAGAGAAGAGAAGAGAAGAGAAGAGAAGAGAAGAGAAGAGAAGAGAAGAGAGGAGAGGTGATGTTGATGCAGGTGACACGAGTGCATTCATCATCTTCGACCGTTTCAGATTCATTCCCATGCAGCATGCACTGCCCTCAGACACCAGACATAGCCATGGGTCAATCAATCAATCAATCAATCAATCAATCAATCAATCAATCAATCATTCCACAAATCCATCAATCATTCCACGAATCCATCAATCATGCCAACACCACAGTTAGATAGACACAACCTCATCATTAACTCTAAATCATGTGGAAACACCATACAAACACGACGCAACACAATGCTCAGTTCATATCGGGCCTCACTTTACATGAAGTGTCCTCCATAGTCCAAAATAGTGAGTGAGTGCAATAGTGATAGTTTTGCATATAACACATTAATACATTTACTTTCACTTTTCAGTAATGTATTGCTAACAGCAAGAGTTCCTTAATTAAGACTCTTCGTTCCAGTCAATGCAGTCAATAGAAACAGGGGACACTGGATATAAAGTGTGGCCCATTGAAACCCATTCAGTGTTCACACACGGAAGACAGGCACAATGGACACTGTTGCCCGGCAGGGGGATGTAGGAGTGGAGGAAGAGAGGAAAGGAGTAGGAGAGGAGAGGAGAGGAGAGGAGAGGAGAGGAGAGGAGAGAGGGGAGGAGAGGAGGAGGAGGAGAGGAGAGGAGAGAGGAGCGGGAGAGGAGAGGAGAGGAGAGGAGAGAGGAGAGGAGAGGAGGGGAGAGGAGGATAGAGAGATGAGAGGACAGGAGAGGAGAGGAGAGGAGAGGAGAGAGGGGAGGAGAGGAGGAGAGGAGAGGAGAGAGGAGCGGGAGAGGAGAGGAGAGAAGAGAGTAGAGGAGAGGGGGAGAGGAGAGGAGAGGGGATGAGAGGAGAGGAAAGGATAGAAGAGGGGAGGAGAGGAGAGGAGAGGAAGAGGAAGAGGGAGGAGGAGAAGAGAGGAGAGGAGAGGAGAGGAGAGGAGAGGAGAGGAGAGGAGAGGAGAGGAGAGGAGAGGAGAGGAAGAGGAAGAGGAAGAGTGAGAGGGAGTGGGAGAGGCGAGGGGAGGAGAGGGGGATGCCTACCTGTGTCGGAGGCCTTTGGTCGGGGGTTGCACTGCTTGTGTCCCTGACAGCTCCTCATCTCCATCAGCTGTTGGTGCAACTGATTCAATATGTCGCGATCCACCGTGAATACTGTATTGGACAGCTGCAACACACACACATTTAAGAACGTGTGAATGCATGCACACATCCACACAGACGCACACACACACACACACACACACACACACACACACACACACACACACACACACACACACACACACACACACACACACACACACACACACACACACACACACACACACACACACACACACACACACACACACACACACACACACACACAAGGGGGTGCGCGAGCTGAATTGAGCAATGGCGGATATGTGTTTTTATATACAGCATTAATTAAAATTAAGTCGTTTTTAGTTGTATGGTGAATTGTTTGCTTGAAGAAACATCAAGTCTAAGGATTCCCTAAATGACTTTGCATAATGTGCAATGATTTGGGCAGTGAAGCCATATTTGAGTGGCCATAAGTACACCAAAACATTGGCTTAGGGGGTGCGCGAACCACATTGAAATGTACAAGGGGGTGCGCAAGGAAAAAAGTTTGGGAACCCCTGATCTACAGTATATGTATTTACTATGTGGCTACATGTTGTGTGTCTTCCGATTGGGCCCAGAGCCTGTAATAAAGTTCATAATACCTATTTCATAACGTCTGCATTAGAGGAGAGGGGCTCATAGTCTTACGGCGCGATCACACAGACCGCATATTTTACAGTAGGAGGCGGATGTGTTCTATTGTTTGTCAATGAAAATGAGCGGATTACGCGTGTAATATCAGCGCAAGGCGGGTTGCGGATTCTCCGCCTCTTTGCGCCGGGCGGATCGAGTTGAAAAAAGTTCAACTCAAGGTGCAACACCTGCGGCGGCTTTCCAGATGTTCGATAGGAGACCGTTATCAACATTCATATCAGATTCACTGTCCAACGTTAGGGGAGCAAGAAGAGAGCTCGTCTTCTATTTATTTTACATAGATTAATGGACAAAGCATTTTGTGTATGTTTTCACAACATTTAATGACACAGCGGCATCGATTCGGCTACGTTGCGAGTGACAGTTGAGTCGTTACGTTGCCCAGTCACCGCATTCGAAAAGGCAGTGGATCCGCGCTTGGTGTGGTCACTTTTGATTAATCAGCTGGACGCGCATCGCAGATTGTAGGCAGAAATCCACGTTGTGTGTGATCGCGCTCTTACTGAGGGACAGTACAGTATGGTATAGTATAGTAAGAGAGGCTTATTATATAGTATAGTGAGAGGGGATTATGATATAGTATAGTGAGAGGGGATTATGATATATTCTGGTTACTGAGTGACAGTATAGTACAGTATGGATATAAGAGGGGCTTATTATATAGTCTGGTTACTAGGGGCTTATTATATACTCTGGTTACTGGGTGACAGTATAGTACAGTATGGTATAGTGCAGGCGTCACCAACGTGGTGCCCGCGGGCGCCAGGTAGCCCTCCAGGAGCTTCTGAGGTGCCCACCAAGCATGTTAATAAACAGTCACGACTACAAGATTTTAGTCAGAGTTAATGCTTTTCTTAATGTAAATATGAGATTATTTCTTCATAGCCTATAAATAATATTTCCTTATAACTTATAAGCAAATTATCATTCAATCTAGTGTGATTTGGGAATGATATCAAGACATCAATAGAAGATTTTGAACAAAAGTAGCCCTCGGTTAGCTCTCAGTAGCCCTCGGATGGCCCCTGGTAGCCCTCTGACCCAGAAAGGTTGGGGACCGCTGGTATAGTGAGAGGGCCTTATTATATATTCTGGTTACTGAGTGACAGCAGTACCTGGTACGGATCGGCTTATTATATATTCTGTTTACTGAGTGACAGTAGTACCTGGTACGGATCGTTGTTGAGGTCGAAGTATTCCAGGAACCCGGTAGCGAACTCGCAGAAGAGTGTGTTGTGCGTCTCGTTGATGGTGCGAAGACACCAATAGGTGTTGTTGTTGGAGCTGGTGCAGGCACAGAAGCCACCTACTGTAGACAAAACACACACACACACACACACACACACACACACACACACACACACACACACACACACACACACACACACACACACACACACACACACACACACACACACACGTTATTACAGAAGCAACCCGCTGGAGGGACACGACACACACAGACACACACACACCACACACACACACACACACCACACACACGTTATTACAGAAGCAACCCGCTGGAGGGACACCACACACACACACACACACACACACACACACACACACACACACACACACACACACACACACACACACACGCACAGTGGACATACACACACACACACACACACACACACACACACACACACACACACACACACACACACACACACACACACACACACACACACACACACACACACACACACACACACACAGGACACACACACACACAAAGGGCTGTATCATATGTATTCAATTAAACAACTAGCCATCTAACGTAATGTTTTACTGTCCCCAATCTGTTTCTGGCAGCCGTGGCCTAGTGGTTAGGGACTTTATCTTTACTATTTTTATTTTTATTTTCCCCTCCCTGACTATTCCTGTGTTATTTGTGTCTTGAAATGTGGGCATTTGTTTATTTGTGTATTATTCATGCAAGCTACTGGATTCCTGAATTTCTCCCTGGGGATTAATAAAGTTACTCTATTCTACTACTCTACTCTACTTGGTCATTCCATCAGGGGGTTGTAGGGTCGATTCCCACCTCACCCCTCCCTACACCTCTATCCATGGCTGAAGTGCCCATGAGCAAGGCACCTAACCCCACATTGCTCCAGGGACTGTAACCAACAGCCTGACAATAAAATAACAACTGTAAGTTGCTTTTGATAAAACAAAAAGTGTCAGAAAAGTGCAATGTACATGGATGCAGAGGGTGCAGTTGACTCACAGTTCCAGAAGGGGGCAGTCTGCCAGTGGTCGTTGTTGTGTGTGAAGCAGGTGAGTCCCGGTAGGCTGCAGTTGTGTGCTTTCCCCTTCTCCTTCTTCCTCTCCTTCCTCTCCTTCTTCTTCCTCCGGATCTCGTTGTACAGCGTCTTGCCGTCCACCTCCTGCTGCGCCTCCCTGCAGTGACGGACAGACAGGAGAGCCAATCAAACCACAGCTTTATGGCACGGAGGTGGGACAATTATGATCGACATGTGAGGTCAGTTAGGAATTCAGTCCTAATATAAATAACAGAGACTGATAAAGGAATCAGCCTCCCTCCCTGCACACATGACAGCGGTCACATGACAGCTCCCATGATGTCATAACAGGATCATTCAAACTCTATTTTATTCGCTAAGTAAGCCCACCACATCTGGGCTATCATGCCCACCCCATGGGGACCCCGGTTCAAATCCGGACGGGGTCATTTCCCAATCCTCCCCCATCTCTCTCTTCCATTCATTTCCTGTCAACATCTCATACTATCCTGTCAATAAAGGCATAAAAAGCCCCTAAAAAATATAATTAAAAAAAACAAAACAAAAACCCTTTATTTTATTTAATTAACTTTGTCTGCAAGTGACTTGTGCATGGTCGACTTACAGTATAGAACATATATGAAGCAAAATCAACAGTTTTTATAGGCATGTATTCAATAAATATTTGCTCATGGCCAATAAGGCCTTATTGATATAATAGCCATAAGGAGCTAGCAGGCTATAGATTCAGCTAAACACATGCTTCACGTGTCTCTCATACAGACAGTAAATAGGCATGTATTAGACTAACGCACCTTTCACTTCATGCCGCAACAAAATCGCAACAACACAGTAAGAAGCTCTGCAACTTTTATCACGATTTTGTGGAAATACTCATGCACCATCGGGCAATTCAGATCGCACATTTTTGAGAAAATGCCCGTGATTTCCTGGTGGGACTGATTAGTAGCTAACAAGCCAGCC
>NC_085865.1:2752390-2757390 GCF_034702125.1 Engraulis encrasicolus
ACACTCGCCAGGCCGACGCCTCTTCAGGTGGCCTCTGACCTCCCGCAGGTGTTTTATCTTGTCCTGAAGAGCCTCGATCTAGAGAGAGAGAGAGAGAGAGAGAGAGAGAGAGAGAGAGAGAGAGAGAGAGAGAGAGAGAGAGAGAGAGAGAGAGAGGGAGAGAGAGAGAGAGAGAGAGAGAGAGATGGAGAGAGAGAGATGGAAAAAGAGAGAGAGAGAGAGAGAGAGAGAGAGAGATGGAAAGAGAGAGGAATTACACAGACACAGACAAGGGCAGTTAGCACCTTTCAAATCGAGTACTGACATCTCAAGCTAAGAACAACACTGCCACTCCCGGACTCCCACTGTGCCTTCGGGTGAGTTGGACTCAATTAGGTGCACTTTTTTATTACCTGCTTATGAGAATCATAACATTGACAGACACTAAGTGCAACCACGAGGGCTATCAAAGTTGGTCAGTTCGATAAGTATAATAGTAATTCTGTACAAATGTATGCATAGTTGATGTTGTATATTGTAAACACAATAAACCACAATTGCTCTCGTGGCCTTTTCAGGCCTGGTTATAAATGGAATGGGATGTACAGATCTGCAGAATTGTATCGATACTTGAAGAGTTCAGATGCAAAACCCCCTAAGTGCCTTTTCAGAAAATAATCTTAATTCATTTTTATTTAATACAAAGCTATCAAAATTGCATATTTTTTAATTTTATTTATGTAATATAACTATTTATATGTATTATCAAGTACATGAATGTAAACCAAACCAACAATGGGGTTCTCTAAAAATACATAAGTGCAGGTCTTCAGAAATGGAGTTAGGGGGTTTTGCATCTGAACTCTTCACTTCTATACTGTATCTATTGTTCTCAGGAGAGAAGATGTAGCCATCACACTAGGGATGTTAACCGGTAACCGTAGTCGACCGGATCAACGTTGATCGGTTAAAATTTTCTACCACCGGTTAACCGGTTGTAAAACCCCCAAAAAGCCCCAAAAACGATAAGTTTGAGGTTTTAGTACGATAATTCAGCATTTCTCATCTGCCAACAGTGGCTGGACATGGCAGGTCCTGTCTGCGCAGCAAAAAAAAAAAAAAGGCTTATGTGAAAAATACATTTTTTTTAAATCAGTGCTCTGCCTATCAGACACGCGAACGCTGTATAATTCAGGATTACCGGTTAACCACCGGTTAATGAGTCTTGGTAGCCGGTTAATTTTTGCCATCCCTACATCACACACCTCCTGGTCGATGTAGCTCTTGTGGTCTTTCCATGCCCTGGAGTTCTGGTAGATCTCCCTCTCGCAGTGCACTGAGTCGTTAAGCAGGATGTAGCACCTGGAGGAACGAACACCACAGGGGGATCAGACGAACACAATAAAGAGAAGATTCAAATACAACTAATAACAAAATTCAGAAGACACCGCCGCACACTGCTTCAAATACAACTGTTGAGGATTCTAGTCAAATGGATAGTAGTGTTGTGTTTGAGATCAGTTCATCAGAATAAAAATAAGGACAAAAAATATTGACATCAGGGCAGAGAGGGCAGGGCAGAGAGGGCTAACCAAGAGGCTCCAGCGGTACTTACCAATGTGCATGTTGCAGATTCTGGTAGAATGGATACATGTTTCAATTACACAATGCGATTGCACAAACACTAATTCTCTCTCTCTCTCTCTCTCTCTCTCTCTCTCTCTCTCTCTCTCTCTCTCTCTCGTTGTTATTGTACGTACTTGTGTGTTACTTTCAGGGAGTTGGGGTAGTGTTGTGTACGTACTTGTGGGTGACTTTGAGAGAGTTGGGGTAGCCCACGGCGTTGGTGTCGTCGGCGAGCATCTCCTCCGAGCCGTCGTCCGACTCCAGTCCGAAGTCGTGGGCGGGGTCGGCGTCCTCGGGGTCGGCGGCGTAGGCGGCGGGCTGGTCGTCATGGCGTTTGCTGATGGCGCGTGGCTTCATGGCGTCGCGGTCGTCCGCCTGCAGGTCCACGTCGTAGATCTGACCCTCGAACTCCACAGAGAGCGAGCGCGCCGGACGCGTGTGCACGAAGCGCGGCCTGTAGCCTGAGGCGGTGAAGAAGAGAGCAGAATTAAGTAAGTATAACATTACATTACATTACATTTAGAGATGCACCGGATCCGGATAATAGTTTTTTTCACAGGATCCGGATCCGGCAGGATCTTAAGCAGTGGATCCGCTATCCGGCAGTTACCTAAAAATCAGGATCTGGTGCATCTCTAGTTTTTACGTAGCCTAGGCTTTTCAGTCAGTCTTTCACAACCCCAATCACTCCATGGAGTGAAAGCCCTTTGGAAACGGCCATAGCAGGCAGTTTGGCAGCAAGCCAATGAGTCTAAAAAATAGTTTGAGCCAACGTAATAAAAAGGGCCCACGTGTGCGAGTAGACTATGTGTTTCAACCCTTTCATAGGATCCGGTATCCGGTTCCGGATCCGGCAGGATCTTAAGCAGTGGATCCGGTATCCGGCAGGATCCTAAAAATCAGGATCCGGTGCATCTCTAATTACATTACATTGCACTTAGCTGACGCTTTCATTTACTCAAAGCGACTTACAGTTATTATTTTCAGGGTATTGGTTACAGTCCCTGGAGCAATGTGGGGTTAGGTGCCTTGCTCAAGGGCACTTCAGCCATGGATGGAGATGTAGGGAGAGGTCAGGGGGGATTCGAACCTGCAACCCCTAGATTGAAAGAACAACTCTCTACACACTAGGCCACTGCTGCCCACAAGTATGCCCTTTATTAGTGGGGAAATTCACGTGTTCTCCACGTCTTCCATTCACATTTTCAAATTTCAAATGTATTTGTTTTATTGAACACGATGAGACTGATGAAATGCTGTCTGCAGCCTGAGATGGTAAAGAATGGAGCAGAATTGTTTCATTGATACTGTTTATGTGTGGTTCTCAACCTTTTAAAAAAAAAAAATTTTTTTTTACCAAAGGCCGCCTTTAGCTCATCAATCCCCTTAGCATTAATTGTATTGTAGTTATGTAGCCTCGCGAGCCATCCTACGTACTTCCGCCAAAGGATTGGCTCCACTACTGTAGTCTGGCCATGCTTCTCTGTGGAGTGCCTGGAGCAGTAGAATTTTGATCGCAACGCCCCCCCAGAAAACAGCCAATAATCGAATACGCCCCCCACGTGGGGGCAAAAGGGGGAGGACGCTCGTGACAATGACGTACACATCTGCGCCAGAGCCTTTGGTCTGCGCTATGTTGTTGTTCAGTAACTGCCGGCGATTGGGTGAGAGGTGTCCAATAATTTCAAACCATAACTGAGTGCAAACTTCCTGCTTCCTACAATCGCTTCAGAGCAAACAAATGCCAGACCATTAATACGAAATGAAATGGTAGTATTATGGGATGGTCAGGACCAGGCTAGTAGTTATGCACATTTATGACAAAAACTATACTGTAGACACTCTGAGGCCTGTTGGAGAACAGAGCTGGTCTTTGGTTCACACTCCATAAATGCTGCCTTCAATTCAAATCACATGAAGTCTGCTCTACATGGCAGCAGATGGTGTTGATGGTTCAATATCAGGATGGCAGCAGAAGTCATCTCACTGTGTGCGTTCCAATATGTGACCTTGCTTCCTCCACTTGTGCTTGTGGCCTCCCCCCTCCTCCTGGCCCCTCCTCAGTGGAGAAAACGATCAAGTTTCCCAGCTGTCAGCCTAGCCACAACAACTTTTGAGGGACTGTTTTTCATTCACCATCCCAATTGCAAATGAGAAAAAGACTTTACAATTGAGCTTTTGCAAGATATTGAAATATAATGCTGTTGTCAGTGATGTCATCATGACATATTACTTCCTGGTGCGAGGCCACAAGCACAAGTGGAGGAAGCAAGGGCGCATATTGGAATGCACTCACTGTCCTCACAATCTGGCACCAGGACTCTGCACTGCCATTACATGGCCACTAGGTGTCAGTGGTCTATTCTATGAATGGTGAGACTGTGCTGTGCTGTGCTGTGCTGTGCTGTGCTGTGCTGTGCTGTGCTGTGCTGTGCTGTGCTGTGCTGTGCTGTGCTGCGCTGCGCTGCGCTGCGCTGCGCTGCGCTGCGCTGCGCTGCGCTGCGCTGCGCTGCGCTGCGCTGTGCTGTATGTGGCTCTGCCTCAAATGACTTACAGCTGAGAGCAGCGCAGCCTCCGTTAGCATCGCACAACTAATGAAGCCAGACACCTAATCACAGGTACAGAGCTGGCCAGGAATTACACACACACACGCACACACGCACTCACGCACGCGCGCGCGCACGCGCGTGCACACACACCCACACTACAGCCCTGGCCAGCATTAAAACAGAGCTCCCATCGCAGCCTCGTGTTCCCCTGATGTCGTAGCAGATATGAACTGTTAAAGTCTTAAACGGCTCAGTATCACGCCCGCAAGTAAGCCACTCACACACAGACCACCCAGCCCTCATCACACACACACACACACACACACACACACACACACACACACACACACACACACACACACTGGCCACGGCCCTCATCACAAGCACGCACGCACACACGCAAACACACCGGCCCCAGCCCTTGTTTCAGACATACACCACAACTCCCCAAGCCACACTTGTTGGTGCCTATTCCTCCACCCAAGACCCTTCAACTCACCCCAGCTATGGGATACGATCCCAATACACTCGGTCAGGAAAGCCCCAGCCTTGTACAAGCCACACACACACACACACACACACGCCTACATATAGTTCCCGTTTGCTTTTCCTCCATCCATCCAAGACCATTTATAAGAGTGAGTGGTCATCCAGCAGCCGATGAGAAGTTCATACCTCTCTCTATTTACCAATCCCACAAACAAACCAAATCGGACCACCATCCCAACTAAAACGCTGCCAACCACCACTGCCATAACCACCACAATGACCAACTAAAACGCTGCCAACCACCACTGCCATAACCACCACAATGACCAACTAAAACGCTGCCAATCACCACAATGA
>NC_085865.1:2779890-2782390 GCF_034702125.1 Engraulis encrasicolus
TTCTTCCACCGCTAGTAAGGCATATTAGTATTTAAGTGTATTGCCCTTACACCGCTATTAAGGTATATTAGTATTTAAGTGTGTTGTGTCTTCCATCGCTATTAAGGCATATTAGTATTTAAGTGTGTTGTTCTTCCACCGCTAGTAAGGCATATTAGTATTTAAGTGTGTTGTTCTTCCACCGCTATCATGGTATATTAGTATTTAAGTGTGTTGTTCTTCCACCGCTAGTAAGGCATATTAGTATTTAAGTGTGTTGATCTTACACCGCTATCATGGTATATTAGTATTTAAGTGTGTTGTTCTTACACGGCTATTAAGGCATATTAATATTTAAGTGTGTTGTGTCTTCCATCGCTATTAAGGCATATTAGTATTTAAGTGTGTTGTTCTTACACGGCTCCAGGCTCCACGTTGGGCCCTCTGACGAAGAACGGCACCCGGATGTCAAAGTCGTACGGCATGGACTTCCCCTTGACCAGCCCGAACTGGCCGATGTGGTAGCCGTGGTCCGCTGTGTAGATGATGTAGGTGTTGTCCAGCTCGCCAGTCTCCACCAACGCCTCGTAGATCTAAACAACAACAACAACAATAATAATAATAATAATATTAGTGTGTGTGTGTGTGTGTGTGTAGATAATGTAGGTGTTGTCCAGCTCGCCAGTCTCCACCAACGCCTCGTAGATCTAAACAACAACAACAACAATAATAATAATAATAATATTAGTGTGTGTGTGTGTGTGTGTAGATAATGTAGGTGTTGTCCAGCTCGCCAGTCTCAACCAACGCCTCGTAGATCTAAACAACAACAACAACAATAATAATAATAATATTAGTGTGTGTGTGTGTGTGTGTGTATGTAGATGATGTAGGTGTTGTCCAGCTCGCCAGTCTCCACCAGCGCCTCGTAGATCTAAACAACAACAACAATAATAATAATAATAATATTAGTGTGTGTGTGTGTGTGTGTGTGTGTGTGTGTGTGTGTGTGTGTGTGTGTGTGTGTGTGTGTGTGTGTGTGTGTGTGTGTGTGTGTGTGTGTGTGTGTGTGTGTAGATGATGTAGGTGTTGTCCAGCTCGCCAGTCTCCACCAGCGCCTCGTAGATCTAAACAACAACATCATGAAGACAAAAGAACAACAAAAAAACATGTCAAAGTCAAGTCAGACTTTGTTCCCACAACTTTTTAGCAGTGTGTGTGTGTGCATGTTTTGCTTGACGGATGCCTCCTCCACTGTGTGTGTGTGTGGCTGTGTGGGTGTGTGTTCAGTTCAGTTCAGTTATGGTTTATTTGAGTAGGGACAAATACACATCATGTAGGCTGTACAACAACCTAACAGATAAGTATCATAGCATTTGTAGCCATAGGCTAATTTCCAATGCCCGTCCCTAGAAGGGCTTTTAAAGTAAAATATAAAAAACTGTTTTAATGTTGTTTTAAAATACAACCTATCCATTCATCCAAGCATTCATTCAATATAAGAAGACAGGCAATATACATACACATACCTAATCCTATATTAATGTACAGTCACTCGTTCATTCATCCACTAAGTAATCAATTTGATAAAACATGTACAATAGCACCCCCCCCCCTTACACACATAGTCAACTGCCACCCACCTCCCTCCCTCTCTCACACACACACACACACACACACACACACACACACACACACACACACACACACACACACACACACACACACACACACACACACACACACACACACACACACACACACAACACACACACACACACACACACACACACACACACACACACACACACACACTCAACTGCACCTCCTCCATCACCACACACACACACACACAACACTCTGAACTGACCTCCCCCCCCTCACACACACAGACGCACACACACACATTCTAGACACACACACAGAGAATCACACATGATTACATATCTGGTTGTTTTTTAGAAATTCCTTCATCTGACATCTGAACGACCTATGACTGTGATTGGCCTTGAATTCTGGGGGCAAACTATTCCATAAATTAAGACCTTTAATTAAAAACGAGGACTGACCAAAGGATGTTTTACGGTGGGGTATCCTACAGTTCCCTGCTACAGCCCCCCTGGTAGACCTCCCAGCTGCCTGTATAGGTTGGGTTAGGTCACAGAGCACTTGAGGGGCTTGACCATGCAGGCATTTATATATCAGGTTGATATTTGACAAAGCAATATAATTATCAAAGCTCATCATGTTCAGATCCAGCTGAACATCGCAGTGATGAGCTCTAATTGGCCTTTTAGCTAGAATTTTTAAAGCACGATTGTACAGTCTCTCCAGTGGTCTTGTTGCTGTGAGACCTGCCTGTGACCATGCAGTTATACAGTAGCCAAGGTGAGAGAGAATCATTGAATGCAGATATATATTTGCTGCTTCAAATGATAAACAATCTCTAATTAGTCTAAAAGTGCATAAGTTCAATCTAACTGTTTTGCTGATCTTCTGTATATGTTTATCAAATCTAAGA
>NC_085865.1:2793246-2795746 GCF_034702125.1 Engraulis encrasicolus
ACACACACACACACACACACACACCGCCACGCACAGCCACACACACACACATGGCAGCACCTGGCTCAGCTGAAGACAAAAGGGCTCATAAAAACAAAACAAAGCTTATCGTATCCAGAATAACTATGTGTATATTTAGTCCCCGCTGTTGGGGTCGTACAGGCCTCTCGAGTTACCATCATGAAGACATCACGGTGTATTATAGTAACCTCACGAGTTAGCATCATGAAGACATCACAATGTATTATTGTAGCCTCACGAGTTAGCATTATGAAGATATCACAGTGTATTATTGTAGCCTCATGAGTTAGCATCATGAAGACATCACAGTGTATTATTGTAGCCTCACGAGTTAGCATCATGAAGACATCACGATGTATTATAGTAACCTCACGAGTTAGCATTATGAAGATATCACAGTGTATTATTGTAGCCTCATGAGTTAGCATCATGAAGACATCACGATGTATTATAGTAACCTCACGAGTTAGCATTATGAAGACATCACGGTGTATTATAGTAACCTCACGAGTTAGCATCATGAAGAAATCACGGTGTATTATTGTAACACATTTTTAGCTACAGCTCAAAGGCCCAATCTGACTGGCCAGTGATACCGGCTAGTGTACAAATCGGAGGAGGTGGGAGGTGGGAGGTGTGTTTCTTTATTTATGCTGAACAGGTTTAATCCCGTGAACTCGGAGAACCAACACTCTCTCGCGCGCGCACGCACAAACACACGCACGCAAACACACGCACATGCATGCGCACACACAGACACACAGGCGTAAACACAGACACACAGGCGCACACACAGACACGCATGCACGCACGCACGCACGCACGCACGCACACACACACAACCAAGGCATTTAGGTCTCAGAAGTTCGAGCTGCCTTCCTCAAACTCTATAGCTTGCTTGAGCTGGCATCACCTCCGGGGCTTGATTTAAAGGGACACTGTGCAGGAAATGGTCAAAAAAGGTACTGCAACTATGCTGCTCATTGAAACGGGGCTGCCTATTGCCAAATTTGATTTTTACATGAAAGTTTACCAAGTAATAAACAAATATTTTCTAGTGTGGTCCAAGTAGAGTCATTTTTGCAGCTACAAATGGCTATTTTTGGAAATTCTAAATGGCGGACCATGGAGAAGATCCCCCTTTTCATGTAAGAAAAGTGCAATTTTTCCAGTCATAATGAAAACTTAGAATTTGATGCTGGTGGTAAGGATTCATGAAGAAGGTAACATTAGTGAATGGGCAGCATGAATTCTAGAAATAAACAACTAAAAATCTCACACAGTGTCCCTTTAAATCTACTTCGACAGATCTGTCAAACATATCCCTATTAACTCACTCAAATATTTGCTCAGACCAGACCGTGGGGAAGCTAGTCAAGGTGAGGCAAATCTAGCCTCAGATGTGAACAACACATAGCATACTGTATAGCGGAAGGCCCTTTATTTTGCTGTGTGTGTGTGTGTGTGTGTGTGTGTGTGTGTGTGCGTGTGTGTGTGTGTGTGTGTGTGTGTGTGTGTGTGTGTGTGTGTGTGTGTGTGTGTGTGTGTCTGTGTGTGTGTGTCTGTGTGTGTGTGTCTGTGTGTGTGTGTGTGTATGTCTGTGTGTGTGTGTGTGTGTGTGTGTGTGTGTGTGTGTCTGTGTGTGTGTGTGTGTGTGTGTTTGTGTATAGCTCACTGTGTCTTTATTGTGCTGGCTGTATGCAGCGCAGTGTGGAAAAATGCCATGACATAGTGGAAAAGACACGTTAAGTGGTCGTCATAGCGCCGGTTAAATGAGAGGTGAAGAAGTGTGTTGAACATGCCCAAGCTGATGCTGAGGAGTCTGGGACATGGAAACACACGCATGGAGACGCCTTACCCTTGCTCTACTAAGGCGAGAGGGGACACACACACACACGCACACACACACACACACACACACACACACACACACACACACACACACACACACACACACACACACACACACACACACACACACACACATACACAGGTATGCATACTGTACATGCACACAGACACACACACACAGAAACACGCACAGGCCCACACAGACGCACACACAGACACAGCCATGTCTTACCCTTACTCAAGGAGGCTTACTGCACGTGCATACACACACACACACACACACACACACACACACACACACACACACACACACACACACACACACACACACACACCCTTTATCCTTGCTGTAGTAATGTGTAAGGGGGAAAGGACATATGTTATACATACATGCATACTGTGCTCAAAAACGCACGCACGCACGCACGCACGCACGCACGCACGCACACACACACACACACACACACACACTTACCCTCTCTCCACTAGGAAACACACACTCACACTCACACACACACTCACACACACACACACACACACACACACTTACCCTCTCTCCACGAGGAATGTGTCTCTCCAGACTTTGGGTTTCCTGTTGGGTTTGAATCTGAAAAACAACAAAATCAAA